>NW_007249358.1:263165-340926 GCF_000164805.1 Carlito syrichta
CCTCAGCCTCCCAAAGGCGCGGGATTGCAGGCTGAGCCACCGAGCCCGGCTAGTTTTACTCATTTTTATCTTGAATTTCAGTTTGAATAATTTCCATTGACTTGTTTTCAGGTATGTTGATTTTCTTAAGCTTTGTCAGAACCTGTTAAAAATGTCCTTTATTTTTTGTACTGTGTTTTTATGTCTAGTGTTTCTGTTTATTCTTCCTTATAGTTTCCATCTATTTGCTGAAATTATCTATTTGACCTTACATGGTGGCTAAATTAACTACAAGTCTTTAAAACACTAAATATAGTTATTTAAAATTCTCATTTTTACAATTTCAACATCTATATCATACCTGAGTCTGGTTATAATAATTGCTTTGTCTTTTCAGACTATATTTTGTTTGTTTGTTTTTGCCTCTAAGCATATCTTATAATTATTTTTAAAAGTCAGCCATGTTACATAAGACTGTATATATTGAGGGAAACAAGATTTTAGTTAGAAAGTCAAAAATAAAAGATGAAATAAAGGACAAAGTATATGGCAAATATGTAAGTAGATCCTATGGACAAAGACTACTGACTGCATGAAATACTTACAATGAATTTTTTAATTAAAAAGATAAAATCATATTATCCAACAAAGTTATATAAGATGAGATATATAAACCTAAAGCATTTTAAGAGACTAATATTTGGGAGGAGGACAAGATTTTAAGTATTTTATTAAAGGTATTGATTAATTTACATCATGATTGTAATTTCTGTTGTAACCACTAGGACAGATACAAAGCATAAAGATTCCAAGGTGTACAGGGTGAGAGGAAAGGGTTCAGCTTCATTCTTTATCATTTGATTAGCCAATTTTCCCAGCACTATTTATTGAACAGAGTGTCTTTTCCTTTATGTTTATTTTTGTCACGATATACAAAAATTAACTCAAAATTGATTAATAACTTGAATGTAAGAACTCAAACTATAAAAATCCTAGAAGAAAACCTAGGAAAAACTCTTCTGGACTTCACCTTTGGCAATAAATTTATGGCCAAGTCCTCTAAAGCAAATATAGCAAATCAAAAATTAATAAGTAAGACCAAATTGATCTAAAGAGCTTCTGCACTGCCAAAGACACCTTCAATATAGTCAACCTACAGAATGGAAGAAAATTTGTACACTATGCATCTGACAAAGGGCTACTATCCAAAATTTATAAGGAACTTAGATGAATTGACATACACACTCAAAAAAAACAGATATCCTCATTAAAAGGAAGAAAAGGGACATGAACATACACTTCTCAAAAAAAGACACACAAGTGGTCAAGAAACATAAAAAAAATCAACTTCACTCTCAAGGAAATGTCAGTCAAACCCACAATGAAATACCATCTCACATCAGTCAGAATGGCTATAATTAATAAGGAAAAAACCCCACAAGTGTTGGTAAGTTTGCAAAGAAAAGGGAATGCTCAAACACTGTAAGAATGTAAACTAGTTCAGTCCCTATGGAAAACAATTTGGAAGTTTCTCAAGGAACTAAGAATAGATTTATCATTCAACCAAGCAATCCCACTACTGAGTACATACCCAAAGGAGCATACATTGTTCTTAAATTATTCTATCAGAAAGGCCTTTGCTCTCATATGTTTACTGCAGTACTACTCACAATAGCAAAAACAGGCAACAAACCTAGATGTCCATCAACAGTGGATTGGATAAAGAAAATGTGGTACATGTACATCATGGAATATCATGCATCCACAGAGAAGAATAATACCATGTCCTTTGCAGCAACATGGATGCAGCTGGAGGCCTAGGCAAATTAATGCAGAAACAGAGTACCAAATACTGCATGTTCTCATTAGTAAATGGAAGCTAAACACTGGGTACACATGGGCATAAAGATGAGAAAAACAATCATTGGAGACTCCCAAAGGAAAAAAGGAGAGAGAAAACAAGGGTTGAAAAATTGCTTAGTATGTACCATGTTCTCGTTGAGTGACAGGTTCAGTATAAGAGCAAACCTCACATCATGCACTACTCCTGTGTAATACAACTGCACATGTATTCTTGAATATAAAAATTTTTAAAAGATCTTGACTGGTGAAAGAAAAAACAGAAAGACAAGAAAATAATTTGATTCCTAAAAGGGAGAAGAAAGCAAGGAAAAACAGTAGAATATATGGGACAAATGAAAAGTGAAGAATAATAAAGTATATATGGCCATTAAATATCTACTTACATTAAATATAGATGGACTAAAACTCCAGTTAAAACACAGATAGCCAGGTTAATGAAATATTAATCCAACTTAGTTATCTGTACAATTATAACCTGATTATTAAGGACAAAGAAAAGTTGAGTCTAAAAGTGAAATAGGGTATAATGTGAAAATTCTAATCAAAAGAAAACTGGCATAGCTTTACTTATAGCAAAAACATTTTTCTTTATTAATAACAAATAATACTACATAGAAAAACTGCAATCCACAAAACAGGCATTCTGAATAGATAATAAAAAGATGAAAAATTTTAAAAAACACACTCATGTTCATAATTAAGAAAAAGGCAAATTGCAACCACAGTTAGAAACCAATTCTCTCTTATCCAGTAGTAAAATTATAAACTCTGAAAATGCTATTGAGTATGTAAAGAAAAGGAAAGTTTCTTAATTATCTGGTGGATGTACAAATTAATATGGCTATTTATGAAAATAATTTTTACACTAAAAAGTTGAAGGTTAATTTTACTACTGTAACAATTATTACCATAATTGCATGACCTGTTAATTCCAGAACTATATATATATATATATATATAGTTGTGTATATATATTATATATATATATACACACAAGCCTCTTGAAATATGTACCTGGAAATAAAATGCCATAATAGTAGACTTTTTCAAAATAACAAAAAATTGAAAACAAGAAAATATGCATTTACAGTGGAATGGATAATTTGTGTTTTATACATATAATGAAATACTATAGAGAAATAAAATATTGGACATATTAAATATATACTTCAAAATAACACATATCAACTTGTGGTCTGGGAACCTCTGGAAATTTCTGACATCCTTTCAGATATACACTAGAGGCAAGATAATCATTTTATTATACTACTTAGAATATTGTTAGCTTTTTTCCATACTCATCTTCTAATGAGCATCATGTAGAATTTATTTAAAGTACTCAACATAAGATTAAATCATTTCTTTAAAGTGCAATTTCATGTGTACTCATGTAATGTCTCATGTTTGTTTTCAAAATTTACTTTTATTTTGAATATTATAAATTGTGAATAAAAAACTAATACCTAAGAATTTTCCATATACATTGTGTTCACTCTACTGAAAGCCATTTGACTGCTGACAGATATTTTCACTGCCTGTGACTTAACACATTTCATCTTAAAATGGGGAGGGACAAGCCATCAACATGTATATTCTCTCAACATCAAGCTGACCATTTTCTTAACTCAGCCAAACTACTCATATACGCAGAACCGGTACAGTATGTCTTAAATGATTTTACCTTCAAAGTGTTTGCTTTATTTCTAGCAACTGAGGCATTCTTAATGTATGGAAAGCAAGCACCATTAAATTCTTCAAACAACATAAATAAGATTGAGTTCATCAAAAGGTAGGTTTCACTGTGTGAATAGCTGCAACCTAAGAAGGCGTTCACACTAATTTTCAGTGAAGCCAACTAGTTTGAAAGTTAACAAGTTTGCTTCTCACAAACTTGCTGAATCTTTCTTGTATTGATTATTCGATCTATCTCTTCATGACATTTCTTTGTTAAAATATTTCTGGCATGATTATGAAGTTTTGGTTTTGTTATAGATTAAAAAAAGAAGCATCTGGTTTGTTATTTATTTGAGGACAGAGGTTTAAAAGTGAGTATATAAACTATATATTTTAAACAAAATTCTTATGATAAGCATACTTATTTATGATTTCTAAACTTTTTTCCCGAAAAAGTATAAATCAGTATAAATTTTATGACATAAATTAAATTATGACCTTGAGATTTAGAGCAGGTTGACTAAAATTATGGTTCAAATTAATTAAGATAATGTATGTGGAAGAACTGAGCACAAAGCCTGGCACACAAAAGTGAGTAATAATTTTCTGTAGAAATTGAATATTAAGTTCATAATTCTTAAGCCAAGAAATTATTTAGTAATTTTTATTTAGTTTCTGTATTTACTTACTTATCCTGAGGGAGTACATAAGGTCTGAACAGCAAAGAGATTTTTTTACTCATAGAACACCCCAGTGGCAGTTCCGTGAGCCCCAATCCCTGTGGCATGATGTGATAAAAACCTATTACCCTAAATGTACATTGAAGTTTATTCACAGAAAAGAAACCCCAAAATTATGAGATTCAACGCTTATTTAGAGAATCTGTCACATCTCCTTTTTTTGTTGTTGTTCTTCTTCAAGAGAGGAAAACCTTAGCTCTGAAATATAAGCAAATCCTTTGGAGAAAAGAAGGGAAAACCTCCAGGTTTCTCTACTCTTTTGATCAAAAAGGGTAAGAGAGATAACACTTTACATGCCAATAGAAGAGTTCACTATATCTTTCTTCCAAATCAGATTTATTCTTTAAATATCTTTTGGTCTTTTGCTTAGTTGAGTAGGCCCTAACTGTGCAGAGATGTGAAAATATCCATGGAGCATTACCTCTTCCCCAAAAATTATATTATAGAATATTAAAAATGCCTAATGACATTTAAATAACTGAATCTCCGGGATATTCATGATTAATTTATGGCAAGTGCAAGCATTTTATGATCTAGAAAGAATAGCAAAACCACGCAATTTAGACCTATTATTTATATGAAAAACTGATATCCAGAGATGTATAAGAACAGGAAAATTAGAATTGCTCAAGATAAGTATTTACAGGGCAAATTCAATAAATAAGGTAAATATGATTTTTTACATTCTTATAATTACTAATATCAAAAATATGTATTGAATTGACATCTTAAAATTATGTTGATTCAGATGATATTGTCCCAGAAAAAACTTCTACTCCACCAGAGATTAACAGCCAAAACAAAGGCAGTGAAATTCATTATAATTTGTGTTTAAATATGCTAGTGTGTGAAATAAGTATATTAACATTTTCATATTTTAAAATAAACACTACTATAAAGGGAATTCTCATGCAGTGGATGGTAGTCTTGATTGAAAACTTGTCTAAAATTAGCATTTTATACCAATATAAACCAACTGAAGCACCAATGTAATATAGGTTTTTTAAAATTTAAACTAGGGAAGATTTTGACCAAAGGCATTCTGGTAAACTTAAACATTTGATGAAATTCGTTATATTTAATAAAACAACATTTTAATGTTGTGTCTTTTCATTTAACATTTTATTTGCATGCTATTTCCTCATAGTTTAAACTGTCTAGAAAATATACATTTTTAACTATAACAGAATAATATTTAATACCTATTTAATCATCCTAAAATTCTAGAAGTTTCTTCTGAATCATTATAAATGGTCAATTAATATACCACATGTTAGTGGTAAAGGAGTATTCTCATTGAGAATTTATATTTAATCTAAGACAAATATTTGATTAATTGGGATATCGGAATAATGATAAAAACAGATCATATAAGTAATACAGAAATAATTTGTAAAACACATTTCAGTCTTTAAGTTTATCAGAGTTTTAAATTTTTAATTATAGAGAGAAGCTTAAGATAAAAACATGATGTTTTATTTAATTTTGCCCAAGTCCTTAGGATGTCATCAACTTCCTTCTTATTATCAGTCTTATTTCATTCTCTCTATATTTTATTCTGGGAATGTGCTTTTGGTACTTACGTATCACAATGACAGGGGGCTTTATAATCCCAATTAGTCTGATTCTACCTGTTATTTTTCATAGAACATGACAATGTATCCTCCTGAGATTTATTCTCCAAGTGTGTCTTTTATCTCTTATACCTGTAGGGACTTGACGGGAGGTGTTTTAATTCTGTCATTTCCATAAACTCACAGAATTTTTCCATTAGGTAAAATATCAAGTAAATTGTTTAAATGATAAAGACAAAGAGCTTACGCATACTAGAATTAGTCAGTAAATAGACATGAAGAACTTTATTGGAAAACCCTCGGGTACTCAGGATGTTACGAAGTATTTAATTGCAAAGAACCCGTTAATGACAGAAAAGTTCTTTAGAACAGCAGGGTACCCTATTTTAGTCACTCAACTCAAAATAGTTTGCTATCAGCCAAATCCAAAGTGACCTAAAAAAAACTATTCCTACAACCAGCATAGTAATTCAAAGAGTAGGAGATGATATAGAGGGAAGGCATGTAGATTCTCAGAGAGGTAAAGCATGGCTTGGAGAAGAGTTATAACTCTAAATGTCAACATTTATGTGAATTAGTGAAGAGGTAGTAGATGCAGAAATAGCTATAGCAATAGAGAGCTTTTTGAAATCCCAAATGAAAAATAACAGATTGAGGATTTTTCTAGCTGTCTCTGGTTTCTTTCTTAAATGACTTAGTCTCCTTCAGCCTACCAGCTACTTCATTGCTATGCCCAGAAGTGGCTTTCAGTGTTGTTACTATGTGTTATGATAAAACTATATCAGGACCAGGATATACATGCCTACACAAACAAGCACACAGGCACATATATGTGAAAGAAGACTCATTAAAAACATTCCCAACAGTAAAAAAACAGCACAATTAAAAAATGGGCCAATGATCTTAGTAGACCATCAAAGAAGATGGTAGTGCCACAAGAGCAGACACATTGACCAATGGACCAGAATAGAGAATTCAGAAATAAACCCAAATACCTATAAACGTTTTTGACAAAGCAGACAAAAACATACACCAGGGAAAGAAAATCCTACTCAACAAATGGTACTGGAAAAACTGAAGAGCCATATGCAGAAAAATGAAACTGGATCCTTGTATCTCATCACATTAAAAATTAACTCAAGATGGATTAAAGACCTAAATGTCATACCTGCAACTATAAAAATCCCCAAAGAAAACCTAGGGCAAACTCTTCTGGACATTGGTCTAGGCAAAGAATTTATAGCTAAGGTCCCAAAAGCAAACGCAATAGAAATAAATAAATCGGACTAAGTGAAAATATTAATAAATAATACACCCAACAAAGGACCAACATCCAGAATCTACTAAGAACTCAAGCAAATCAGTAATAAAAAAAAATTTTAAAGTGGGCAAATGACTTGACAGACATCTCTCAAAAGGATATACAAATGCCTTGCAAATATACAAAAACATATTCAATATCACTAAACATTAGGGAAATGCAAATTAAAACCACAAAGAGACATCACCTTATGCCAGTGAAAATGGCCATTATTAAAAATATCAAAAAAAAAATGATGTTAGCACAGATGTGATGAAAAAGGAACACATCATGCTGTTTGTAAGAACATAAATTAGTACAATCTCTATGGAAATTTATATGGAGATTTCTCAGAGAGCTTAAAGCAGATCTACCATATTACCAGCAATTTCACTACTTGGTATCTATTCAAAGCTAGAGAGGTCATTATACAAAAATGCACCCACATGTTTATAACAGCACAATTTATTATTGGGAAGATGTGGAATCTACCTAAACGTCCATCAACTGACCAGTGGATAATGAACAACACACACCAACACACACACACACACACACACACACACCATGAAAGCTATTCAACCAAAAGACAGAACAAAATAATGTATTTTGCTGCAGTTTGATGGAATTGGAGACAACTTTCCTGTGGAAATAGAATGGAAAACCAAATACCACATGTTCTCACAGATAAGTGGGAGCTAAACTAAAAGTCTGCAAAGGCATATGGAATGGCATAAAGAGCATTGGAGACAAACAAAGGGGAGGATAAGAAGTGGGGGAGAGGGATCGAAAATTACCTATTGGATAAACATGCACTAATAGGGGTGACAGGTACACTTAAAGCCCAGACAACTTCACCACTGTACAAAGCACCCATGTAACCAAAAGTTATTTGTACCCTCTATTAAAATTCTTATTAAAATTAAGAAATGTACTTATTTATTTATTTGTTTATTTATGTTTGTTTGTTTGTTTGTTTGATAGAGATAGGGTCTCACTGTGTTGCCTTGGCTGTTCTCAAGCTCCTGGCCTGAAGCAATCCTCCCATGTTGCCTTCCCAAAGTGCTAGAGTTACAGTTGTAAGCTACCACGCCAGGCCAAGAAATGTGTTTTGAAAAGGAAGATAGATGAAAAATAATTATATAAAAAGATTCTTTACTTTGTATGTTTTTATCATGAAAAGTAAATTAAAAACAACATTGTGATACCACCACATGCCTATTAAGATGGCCAAAATCTAGAATACTGACACCACTAAATATTGACAAGGGTGTGAAGCAACCAAAACTCTAAATTATTGTTGGCAGGAATGAAAAATGGTACATCTATTTTGAATGACAGTTTGGCAATTTATAAAAGTGAATTTACTCTCACCATATGATTCACAATCATACTTTTTGGTATTTGACCGAAGGAGTTGAGAATCTATGGTAATGTTAAAATCTGCACATGGATATTTTATAGCAAATTTATTTATAATTGCCAAAACTTTAAAGCCACCAAGATATTCTTTGTTAGGTGACTGAATAATAAACTGGTACATACAGACAATGAAATATTATTTAGCACTAATAAGAAATGAGCTATCAAGCCATAAAGGGACATGGAGGAAGTGTAAATATGTGCAATTATGTGAAAGAAGCTGATCTGAAAAGGCTACATAGTATATGACTCCAATTATATGACATTCTGAAAAAGACAAAGATATAGAGACAGTAAAATGGTCAGTGACTGCCAGGGGTTGGAATTGGGGAAATATGAATAGGAAGAACACAGACAATTTTCCAGGTAGTGAAACTGTTCTTCACGACTCTCTGTTGTAGGATACATGTCTTGATACGTTTATCCAAATCTATAGAATGCATAACACCAAGAGTGAATCCTACTAATGTAAAGTATGAATGCTGCGAGATTATGACACATCAGAGTTGTAAATATTAAATCTGGTGGGAAATGATTGTATTGGGGGAAGGTTTGCATGTGTCGGGGAAGAGGGTATATAGGAAACCTGTGAACCTTCCTCTTAATTTTTCTGTGTATCCAAAATTGCTGAAAAATTATTTGTGAAAACAGACAAAAACACTTTTTCTTACTATTTACAATGCACTAAATGTTATATTATACTGTATTCTGATCTATTCTATTTTAAAATGCTAGTAGCTACCACTGAACCTGTCCTATAACATACTCAGACATTGTGATTCTTATTGGCAACTCTTCTATAATCTCAGTTCCAAGTATTCCACTCTACAACACTCACTCCTGCCTCTCCAGCTTTCTTTATATCCACCACTCCAACAATTTTTTTGTCCAGTTTCCTCAAAATATCTCATGGATTCTATCACCTATCCAAATGACTCACCACCCCATCTTCACATTTCTCCAGGCCTAAATTTAAACCCATGGCCTATCTTTCTAATCTCACTCTTGCAGGTACATTGAACCCTCTTGCCTTTCTCTCTTTCATATTTATCCAAATGGATTCCAAAACTTGTTAGACAAAACTTTCTGCCCATGCAGATGTATTTGCTGGGCTAAAACACATAACTGTTACTAGATTCATGTTAAATTCAAAAAAATTAAAAATTCAAAAATTCAAAGTTTAAAATGTAAATAAAATTTAAATTCAAAAACTCACTAACTTCAAGTATTACTTTATTGGTATCCTATCAAATAATTATCTGTTTAATTAATTAGGAAAATAGAAACACTTAGATGAGCACACCCCAAAGCAACCAACACCAAATCTATATGCTGACTTTTACATACACCTATGTGCACTGCCTTCTCTCCCAATATTACATATGAATAGCACATAGACAAACTTGATACTTGTGCACTAGATTCTGTCTCCTCTCAGTTAATCAGTTGAAGGCTTTAGCATGTTTGCCTTTTTTTCTATCAAAGAAGAGTGCCAGGCACTTATCAGTCTCACAATGAATATTTTTGAATAAATGATTGCAATTCTTATTGGCAATGTTATACAGTTAATAAAATGGGTGCAAAAGTATTAACATTTATTGCTGAGTTTTCAATACCTCTGTATATTGAGGTTTTTAAGTCAAAATACATTACTTAAATATGCATAACTTGGCTCAAAAATAACATATCCCAATTTTAGTAAGGATGAATTGATGCAGTAGAGTGCTCCTTTTATTTGAACATTTTCCCCTGGAGCCATCTTATCAGTTCATTTTCATAATGAATTAGAAAACCATCAATGTGTTGTCTCCATGCTAATGGACATGAAACTTGTTCCACCTCAAAAATGTATGAGTAAGGCTTTATGATTTGAAACTGACTGAGAAAAGCACACTAAAATTATTGATGTTACCATCAGTTTGGGTCTAAGCCTATAATTAATAGCTTGCTTCCTATCATTTCAATGAAGAAAATCAAACTCTAAGCTAATTAGGTAAGGGGAGTCATAAATTACTGTTCAAGTTGATAGAAAATCTGGTTTTATGACAAAAGACATTCAGAAATTTGTAAAAGAAAATGCATTTACAATGCTTGAGTTGACATTTAGAAATTTTTTATCTTAAAATATAAAATACGTTGCTTACTTTCTGATACAAATATTATGCACTAGAAACCATAATTTATCTTCAGTCTAGATAGCTGCTAACTACGAAGTCATTCTCTAGAGAACCTTAACTAATGGTTTGGTGACTTTTATTTTTTACTACAGAAAATTCTGCAGTTTCATTGGCAATGTGTTAGCTTTGTATTTGGGGAAACTTAGTGTTTAGTATAGAACTATGTATGTTTTGCATCTTATCACACATGATAAGATTCTTAATAATGATATAGATTTATATCGCTGCTATTTTATTTTTTGTTTAATTTTTATTTTATTTTTTTACCAAAATTCAATTTAAAATAATTTCAAGTCATCAAAACGTTTACCAATTAAAAACCTTTGATTATTTACATTTTTAAGCATGCTTGATTCTTACTTTGTTTCTGATTCACCTGAATTTTAGATCTCATTGAAATCATTTCAAGTTTGGAAGAAAGAACATGTGAGCAAGGTTTGTACTTCCTTCTCTCTTTCTTAGGAAATTGTAAGTCTCAATGTTTAACCGTAAACATAAGCACATCTTGTCTGTTTGTTATTATTTGCTCTATGTTGGTATTCTGGTTTACCAAATTAGTCTGCAAGAAAAGGAAAGAAGTCCAAGGATGGAAATACTTACCTTGAATCTATTTAATGTCCCTATGATCAGTTAAATACACATACTTCTAAAGACATACACACACACACACACACACACACACACACATTTCCTTTACTTTTTTTCTCTGTCCTACCCAAGAAAAACAGATTATGTTAACAGTCTTCTAGCTGGTCAACTGCTTGATTTTCCTGGTAGTCTTGAACGCAAGCTGGGGCCTTGAGCATTTCCAGGCATGGATAAAGGTGTCTAGGTTGTTATCCAAAACACATCAAGAAATTGACCCCAACCCTGAGACAATTTTTTTTTTATTTTTAATTTTAAATATGTGGGGCACAATTCAGGATTAGGTATACAAATGCTCATTATGCAGGTACCCTTGTTGATGAGGTTTGCCCCCCGCCCCAATTTTTAAAAGTTGTATATAAACTGTATTCTCTGACCCCTTTCTTGGGAATACCTAGATAGATTATCCCTTTCTCTCTCTGTGAACCCAATGATATGCACTCTGCAAGTTTTCCTAATACAGAGATACCTCATTTTAGTGCCCATCTCCCTTTTTTGTAGATACTGTATTCTTCACAAATTAAAGTTTGGTGGCAGTCCTGTGTAAAGGAGGCCTATTGGAAGCATTTTTCCAACACTGTTTGCTCACTTGGTATCTCTGTGTCACATTTTGGTAAATATGGTGATAATTCAAACTTTTTATTACTATTTAATCTGTTATGGTGATCTTCATTCAGTGATCTTTTATGTTACCATTGTAATTGTTTTGGGGCATAGGAAACTGTGCCCATATAAGATGAAAAACTTAATCAATGAATGTTGTAAATGTTATGACCACACCACGGATCAGCCATGCCCCCAGCTCGGTCCATCTCCTTGAGCCTCCCTATTCCCTGAGGCACGACAATGTTAAGAGGCCAATTAATAATCCTACAATGACTTCTAAGTATCAAATTGAAAGGAACAGTCACATATCTCTCACTTTAAATCAGAAGCAACATAAATTAACCATAGAGAAGAATGCATATTGAAAGCTGAGATAGGTCAAAAGCTAGGCCTCTTGCTCCAAATAGTTAGCCAAGTTGTAAATGCAAAGATAAAGTTCTCGAAGAAAACTACAAATGTTACACCAGTGAATACGTACATGGTAAGAAATCTAAACAGCCTTACTGCTGTTAAGGAAAGGAGATTTAGTGACCTGGACAGAAGATCAAACCAGCCTCAATATTCTCCTAAGACAAAACCTAATTCAGAGCAAGACCCTAACTCTCTTCAATTCTATAAAGGCTGAGAAGGGTGAGGAAACTGCAGAAGAAAAGTTAGAAGCTAGCAGAGGTTGTTTCAAAAAGATTTTTTAAAAATCTTTTAAAAAAGTCACTGTCTCTAAAACATTAATGTACAAGGCAAAGCAGAGAATGCTTATTAGTAGCTGCAGCAAGCTACCTGGAAGATCTGGCTAAGGGAATTGAAAAGGATGACTACACTAACCAACATAGTTTCACAATATATGAAGTCTATTATTGAAGAAAATGCCATCTAGGACTTTTATAGCTACGGGGAAGCCAATACCTGACTTCAAAGCTTCAAAAGACAGGCTGACTCTCTTGTTAGGAGTAAATGCATCTGTTGACTTTAAATTGAAGCCAATGCTCATTTACCATTCTGAAAATTTTAGAGCCTTTAATAATTATGATAAATAAACTCTGCCTGTGCTCAAAAACTGGAAGAACAAAGCCTGAATGGCAGCACTTGTGTACAGTGTGGTTTACTGATTATTTTAAGCCCACTGTTGAGAACTGCTGTTCAGAAAAATATTAATTTCAAAATATCACTGCTTATTGATAATGTACCTGTTCACCCAAGAACTCTGATAAAGATGTTCTAGGAGATTACTATTGTTTTTCTGCCAGTTGAAACAGGATTTATTCTCCAGCCCATGAATCAGGGAGTAATATTGGCTTTCAAATTTTATTTTAAAAATAGATGTTGTAGGTTATAGCAATCATATATAATGATTCTTCTGATGGGTCTGGGCAAAGTTAATTGAAAAATCTTCTGGAAGAGATTCCCTGTTCTAGATGTCATTAAGAACATTTGGGATTCATGGGAGGAGGTCAAGATATCAACATTAATAGGAGTTTGGAAGGAGTTGATTCCAGCCTTCATAGATGACTTTGAGGGCATCAAGACTTCAGTGGAGGAAGTCACTGCAGATGTGATAGAAAGAACATGAGAACTGGTATTAGAATTGGGCCAGGAGTTGGGCCTGAATTTCTGAAAAATCTGCTAAAACTCAAATAGATTAAGTGCTATTTTTATAAGTAAGCAAACAAAAAATACTTTATTGAGATGAAATTTATTCCTGATGAAAATACTATGAACATTATTAATAGAGTAACAGAAGATATAGGAGACTACATAAACTTAGTTGATAAAGCTGAGGCACAATTTGAGAGAACTGATCACATTTTAAAAGAAATTATTCTATGGATAAAACGCTATCAAACAGCATCACATACTACAGAGAAATCTTTTGTGAAAGGAAGAGTTAATCAATGTGGCAAACTTTATTGTTGTCTTATGTCACAGCCACCCTACCCTTAAGCAACCATGACCTTGATCAGTCAGCAGATGTCAATATTGAGGCATGCAGCAGAAGACTATGACTCATTGGAGGCCTGGATGTTTATTAGCATATTTCAGCAATAAAGACTTTTTTAATTAAGACATAAACTGTATTTTCAGACATAATGCTACTGCACACTTACTAGGCTACAATATAGTGTAAATGTATCTTTTATATGCACTGGAAAAAAAATGTGTGACTCATGTTATTGCTGTGGTCTGGAAGGAAATCTGCAATATTTGCAGGTATACCTGAAAATGTTTTGGACTGTTAACCCTGGCATTAATGCCTCTTTCTTTGGAATTACAGTCAACTCCATCTAAGAACAGTTTGAAGAAATCTATTCTGAAAACTTTCAAGCCCTCATTTTTGGGTCAACTGCAGCTCCAGATTTAGCCAGATTAAACACTCACACACACATGGACCACAATTATTCTTCCTTCTTGATAGATATTGCAATTATTAAGTTTAAATGTTTTACTAATGATATGAGATAATAGTTCATCTTCTTCTCATCCCCTATATAATATGACTATACCATTTTGGGGACACCTGCCTATCAAATACAGGTTCAACTGCAGCTGTAGATATCCTTGTTTGCACTTACCTGGTAAATATTATGATGATCATATTGGTTAATGACAGATGAAGTAACACAATGAGGGAGCTTGAATTTGGATTTTATTTTGGGTTAAATATATAAAACAATCATAAAATCGGAAGTTAAATGTGATTTGTTACAACATTTACCAACAGCACATATTTAAATTTTTTGCTGCTCAAGTAGATAGTTTTTCCTCCCTTGTCACATTTAAAGCTGACTTTTTTTTCAATATGGTGACTTTCCCAGGAAGAGTCTTTGGTCAAGGACACACACACACACTCACACACACACACACACACACACACACACAGACACATACCCATTGATGTAGTTTGAATATTTGTCCCCTCCAAATCTCATGTTGAAATGTGATCCCAGGTGTTGGAGGTGGGGCCTAATGGGAGACGTTTGGATCAAGAATGTGAATCCCTCAGGAGTGGCTTGATACCCTCCCTACAGTAATGAGTGAGCCCCCAATCTGTTAATGCAAGAGCTGGTGCTTTAAATGAGCCTGATATCTGCCCCCTCACCATGTATCACACCTGCTCCGCTTTGCCTTCCATCATAAGTAAAAACTTTCTGAGGCTCTCACTAGAAGCAAATGCTGGTGCCATGGTTCTGATACAACCTGAAAAACCACAAGTCAAAATAAATCTCTTTGTTTATAAATCACCCAGACTCAGATACTCTTTTATAGCAATGCAAAATGAAATAATACAAATGTGTGTATATATGCATATATATTTTTATATACATAATTAGATTGACAATCTGAAAAAATGTATGTGTGTATTTTTGTTCAAATGATCAGTCTAGTTGTATACATTGTAATGGTCTTAATAACTTTTAGAATAATAAATTAAACTTGATGCTAATATCTCCTTCTTATGTACTTGAAAATATTTTGCTAGTTTAAAGAAAAAGTGATGAGAGGAAAGAAACTGGAAATTTAATTAAGGTCTTAAACAGCATGCTCTGTGTTTAGGCTTTATTCTTTATATACATCTTCCATTTTTTAATGGAATATCTGTTTAACTTTTTAATCCATTCTAATTTTATAAGATGCTTTAATATTTTTCAAAAGCAGGAAATATTATTTTATTTATAAGTCCATGGTTAAAATCACATTGAGATTTTGAACTGTCATTTCACACAACCAAAAAATAATTCTTTTTTTTTTTTCATAGACTGAAAGCCATTTTAAAATATCCTTAGTCACTCCTGATCATTTTCTACTCTATTGATTGTTAACATAAAAGTCTGTGCATATATTGCCAATTGTCTGAACTTAATGGGGCAGATGATTCTAAACACGATTATATTCTTCTTGTTGTTGTTTGTATTTTTTCTCTGATAAAGGAAAAACCTACAATTGTTTTTTATGTAATCTTGGCAAATAAACTCTATACAGAGTATTTGCCAAAAAAGTATACACATTTTAATAAAGAATAAAATTCTATTAAAATTGAAATAATATATCCCAATAACAAAAGATGAATACAAGTTACATTTGACTTCTGCAATTATAAGAGGTGCTCAAAGTAGTTGCCATCAGCGTCCATACACTTCTGATTATGACGAACCACTGCTGGACTTGTTGCTGTGAGAGGCCTACCAGATCTTTCCCTGTGCACGTCACACATAGTACCAAACTTTTCATGAATGCCCGCCATCGTTAGGTGTGTTGGAGGTTCTGCTGCATACTCACACCTCCGTTGTCATTGTAATTCCACAACATTCTCAAATTTCAAATACCACTTCAAAGTGGTCTTGCGCTTCTTGAATGACAACTGTGTTTCCACCAACTTTTTGGACTGTCCTGCTTGTTGTGTGGTGATGCTAGCATTCATTTGATGAATGCTATTTTTGAGCAAACATAATACTACTGTAATTCAAATCAATTTTGAAAAGTAATACATATTAACAAAAAGAAAAGTAATACATAGATAGCATCTTTTAAAATATGTATACATCTTTTGACATCCCCAGCCTACTTCCTTCTCAAAGTCCTAAAACATATTGACACACACCAATTTTAGAACATGTACTCAGCACTAAAATTGTTAGGCAATAGAAAGTTGCTTATAGCTAAAGCTTAAAATTTAAAAACATTTTTCTTTTATCAGTTTTATCTTCTTGTCTACTCCCTTGAGAACTATAATGAAATTTTTCTGAAAAGATATAATGGAGTTGAGGCATAATTTTCAGATTTATGTACAAAATTCTATAATGTTTTTCTAGTAGAATTCGGTTTTTTTCTTTATTCCTCCATTTGGGGCATACAAATAGAATATCTGTTCAAAAGTGGCTGTCACTCTTTGCTTTTCTACTGCTCTTGGTAAGGCAGTTTTCTCATGCGCTCTCTTATTATCCATACATTCCTAGCCGGGCTCGGTGGCTCAGCCTGTAATCCCGCGCCTTTGGGAGGCTGAGGTGAGTGGATTGCCTGAGCCCGCGGGTTCGAGACCCGCCTGGGCAGCGAGACCTCATCTCTACAATAAATTAAAAAATCAGCCGGGCGTGGTAGCGATGCCTGTAATTCCGGCTACTCGGAAGGCTGAGGCGGGAGGATCTCCAGAGCCCAGCAGGTCGAGGCTGCGGTGGCCGGGAGACAGGAGCGTCCAGTCTGGGCGACAGAGTGAGACTCCAATTCAAAACAAACAAACAAAAAACCATTCCTTTATAATTCACTCAAAATGTCTCAGTGTGAACTTTCTTTCTCTTATAGGTCGACTGAGTTAACAGAAGTGTATAATATAAAGTCAACAAATGTAAGAAAAGTCTTCTGTGAGAAATAGAATAAAAATTTTTTTGTTAAATTGTATTTTAGCATTTGTAATAATTAAATCTTATGTAACACTAGACATTGCAATTTTCATTCAAAAATTAAATACAAAAATTAAAGATTAGATACATAAAAATTGTGGTTTTTTTGTAATTTATTAGTCATCTGATTTAGAACCAGAAATCTTGCTTTCTCTTGGCACTAAAATATCAATATCAGGACTGGTAATTTAGATAGCGATATTCAGTTTTCATAATAAAAATGTAACTGCTAAACAATGGTATATATATGTATATATATATACATATATACCTGTTTTTAAAATTAAGACAATAATTTCAAAATCGTTGGAGAAATTTATTACCATACTTTTTATATAATATTGTAGTACAGTAATTTCTTTATTCACACTTTCATTATTAAGTGAAAACTATGCCTTAATAATATTTCCAAAAGTTAACAGAGGTACTATTCAAGGAGGAGTATATTGTTGTTTTTAAAAAGTGTTGCCTCAATTAAAAAAAATAAACTCATGCATGGAAAAAGAAGAAAGAGGAGGAGGAGGAGGAAGAGGAAGGGGAGGAGGAGGGGGAGAAGGACTACAACTATAAGAGCAAGAGGAATAAAACAAGGAGAACAAAAACAAGTGGAACAAGAAATAATCAAGAAACTAACAAAAGGCATTCATACATCTATCTACAGGTATCATTCACTTCACAGACTATCAATGTGATAGATCTATTACATATTATTAGAGTTTTTATTTTACAAAAGTTTTATTGGATGCATCTCTTTTCTTCTTTATATTGCACGTCTGTTTGCCTTGATTTTGCACAGTCTGCACTAGACAATTTGATTCCTTACTTCATCGTGTGAATACTTTTCAATTGTCATGTTTTTTTTTTTTTTAATTTGTTCAGGATTGTCAGAATTAGGTGGATCTTGTTGCTCTTCATATTACAATAGGCTATTTTCTTTTCCTTCAGGAAAATCAGTCTTTCAGATAAAATGGCAACTTACTCTCAGTAGATTCAGAAAAAAAAAAAATGCATATTTACACATACACAAATACACACACAGATAGAGAAAGAAAGAGAAGCAGACTAAAGTAAATGTAATGAAATTTTAACATTTTACCTGGGTGACTGTTTTGTTCTATTCCTTCACCTTATATATGTCTTCTGCTTCAGTAATTATTTCATAAAAGACAAAGATCACAATCCTTGTCCTAAAAAATAAAGACCATTAAAATCAGAAAATTAACACTGATACAATACTACCAACAAATGTACAGACTCTATACACATATTACCAATTACCTCAATAACACTCTTTATGGTGGAATTTTTTTTTTTTTTTTAGCTAAATGTCTTTGTTCAGACTGCTATAATAACATTCTACAGATTGGGTGGTTTATAAACAACGACAAAAATGCATCTAACATTTCTGGAGGTTGGAGAGTCTGAGGTCAAGGTGCCAACATGGTCTAGGGATGGTGAGAGCCCTCTTCCAGGTAGCAGATTGCCATCTCATATCCTTACATGTCAGAAAGAAAACTAGAAAGTGCTCTGGGCTCTCTTTTATATGAGCACCTATCCCATTCATGAGGGTTCCACCCTCATGAACTTTCAAGGGCCCCATCTAATATTATCACACTGGGAGTCAGCGTTTCAACATACACATTATTTTGAGGGGGGGGAAACAAACATCAGTCCATTGTACAGCCTTTCCAGGATACAATTTAGGATCATATATTGCATACACTTAAGATATCTCTTGAGTTATTTCGATAATTCCTTACCCTTTCCTCATCTTTCATGACTTGTATGATTTTGAAAAGACAGGCCACTTATTTGTAGACTGTTCCTATTTTTAGTTAACTGTTATTTCCTCACGATTAAACTTAGTTTCTGCATTTTAGGCATAGATATCACAGAAGTGACTGTGTTTTTATCATTACATTATATCAACACAAAGTTGACTTATTCTTTTACTAGTGATGCTTAGTTGAAATTATGTTTCCCTGGGATTCTTTCCTGTAAAATTACAATTTATTCCCTCATAATGAATAAATATTTTTGACATATACCTATATAAATATGTTTATTCTCAGCTGATTCATTCTTACCTGTATAAGTTATTATTATGATGGTTTAAAAAAATGTCTTTAGGAAAATTACAAATTTTTTAGCTCAAAATTTATGCAAAGATAATCTTTCTGCCCCTCTTTCCAGATTTGAAAATCTTTCTTACTGCAAAGGAAGTAGATGAAGAAGTTCTTACGATCTGCTATATATGCAACACAGTGAATTTATTTTTAAAAAATAGTAGTGAGCACTTCAAAATATTTTAAGAGGGAAGATCTTAAGTATTCTTAATACACACATACACACAACAAAAAAACAAGCAAACAAACAAACAAAAAAGACACAAGGAAACTTTGGAAGGTGATGGATATGTTTATTATCTTGATTGTGATAATGGTATCATATAAGTCTTTGTGTATATCCAATTGATCACATTATGTTAAATATGGATAATCTTTGAATATCAGTTACATCTCAATAAGATGAGTTTTACAAGAATAAAAATTTTTTAAAAGATAAACTCAAACATGACAAATGAACCTATGAAATAATTTGTTAGTCACAAGTAAAACTGATGACTTCGCCTTTTACTTAAAGATCAAGTGACTATTGCATTTGTGAATGCTCTAAGATAATGAATTATCAGCCAATTATAGAATAACATATATTTTGGTGGACATGCAAAGGATCATGTGGAGAAGAAAATCATGGTAGCATAGATCATGTGTACATATGTAATACTAGATATAATATCTACTATTATACATACATATTTCACATATATGGAAACATATGTAGTTTTGTCTATTGTGAGGAAATCGTAATAATATAATGGAAATGATACTCAAATGGGGAAAAGGAAAGTACAAGATATGCCTGGCATATCCTATTTTTCTAGAAAGCAATGACATGCTCAAAGAATAATGAGAACATCAAAATCACACAAAGTCAACTTGAAAGACTCCCACTGGACAAGTAGGAGATATAATAAGTAGCAAAATAATTAATAACAGGGATTATAGACCAATGAAACTAGGTTTCATAACTATATTTAGGAAACTATAAATTCATATTGATAGGTTAAATAAAACTTATTTAATTAAAATTTTAATAAAGAATATGCATTTTATATGTACACCGTTTCATAGGACCTGCTGTCTGCCTCCAAAATCTTATCAAAATCATGTAATGTTGCATTTTATCAATGAGGTGAATGCAAAGAGAATAAAATAGTATCATTCCTAGATTATTTCTACCAGAGATGCGTAACCTGATTCTAATCACAAGCATTAGGCAGACTCAAAAGTGAGTTTATACAAAATAATTAGCCCTATACTGGATGGCTTATAACCATTAGAAATTTACTTTTGTTGTTGTGGAAGCTGAGAAGGTCAAGATTAAGATGCCAGTAGATTTGGTGAGAGCAGTCTTCTCACTGTGACTTCACATGGGATAACAGGATCAACGCAATTATCTGGGACCTCTATTATAAGGGACTTAATTCCATTCATAAGGGCTCCAGCCTTGTGACTTAATGCCTCCCAAAGATTCCAACTCATATTATTACTTTGCCGATTAGATGATCAATATATACATTTTGGGAGGATATAAGCATTCAGGTCATAGCAACCATCTTACCACTTTCAGTGTTACCTTCCTGACTCCTCATTATACTTAAGTTACAATATGACTTGCACAGCAAGTCAACATATATTTTAAACGTCTTAAGACTGACTCGGGGTCCAAGAGAACTTGTTCATGGTGACTACTTATTAAATCCAGAGTTAGAATTTCCAACGCCTGAATAATCAGCACTCACATTCCTAATATTCATATAGTTTTATTTAACAAAACCACTCTGTGTAAATTGTTCTAATATATTCAACGCATACCTATCAAGTTTGTGTGCTGTTTTTGTGATTTAAAAACGGTGAATAAGACATACAAATTTGTTTTTTCTCATACAGTTTCCATTCTAATAGGAGAGACGGGTAACAAACTAATCTAAAAGTAAGTTTATATTGCATCACATGGGAAAAAGTCTTACAAGAAAAAGCAAGGCAGGTTAAGGGAGTTGAGGGTAGCATTCATCATTATTTTTAAACATGTGACAGATCACGTCCTGTGTAAGGAGATGTAGTTTGAGTAGAGCAGGAGAAACTGGACAGTAATAACTAGGCACATTTGTGATGTTGCACTAGATCAAGTACATTAACAAGGGAAAATGATCTGAAACAGAAATGAATTTGTCATGACAGATAAATACCAGTGTCAGTGTGACTGAAGTGCAGTAAATCAGGAGAATCAAAGGAGATGATCCAGCCAGGGTCACATTCTGGGAATGCAGTTGCCATTGGAGATGGGACTTTTTCATTTTAGTCCCCTTTATACTCATCCTACACATTACAGCAAATTCATCCTCTCAGACCCTGTCACTATGTGCTAGTAGAGGACTTCAGACCCAACACAAACGTTCCCACACATCTCCAAACACATTACAAAGTGTTAGGATTGCTTTTTTAAGTCACTATAAAGGCATGATGACTTTGGATTTGAAGCTATACATTCTGTGAAGTCACTGGAGGGTTCTACAGCATCACTGTAACAATTGTGTTTACATTTATATTTTGTATTTTTATTTTCTAAATTAAATAAAATGTATATTTTGAATAAATGATTCAGGCTTTTTATAGGGAGTAAAATCTAAATGAAAAACAGTAAAAAGATCACTTAAGAAGTCACTGCCAAGGCACAGGTAAGAGATAATCCAACTTAAATGGCAGATTTGATGGTGGCAAGAAGAAAATGCACTGAAGGAAAAATAAACAGATTTGCTGAGGATCAGGATATGCAATGTGAAATACAGAGTGAACTTGACTATAACTCCAAATTGTTCGAGCTGAGCAACCGAGTGAGTAGTAGTAATATCATTGCTTCTGGCATATTGTGAAAGAACTGGTTTGGTGGAGAGAAATCAAGTGTTAACGTTGTATTGAGATGCCTATTAGATATCTAGTGATAACATCAATTCATTTTGGATATATGAGACTGGAATTCCAAGGGGAGTTCAAGAAGGGAGAAATAATATTGGATGTTTCAAATGGTGTATATAAACACTCCTCAAAGAGCATAATATAATGCAAATTGGTACACAAAAGGAAAAAAAGTCTCTCAATAAATGCAAGTACAAATTCCCCCAGTGTAGAAGTGAAAACAAAACATATAGCTAAAGAAAAGGTGTTATTTCCTGTCAGTAAAAAAAAAAAGTATGATTTTGCTTTGAGACTGCTTTAAATATCTTGTCAAATAGAAGCCAAGTCATTCAACTGGTTTTGTTGTTGTTGTTGTTGTTGTTGTTGTTGTTTTGTTTTGTTTTTTTGAGTTGGAGTCTCTGTCGGTGGCCCAGACTGGAATGCAGTGGCACACTCATGGCCACCTCAGCAACGACCTGCTGTGCTCTGGCAATCCTTCTGCCTCAGCCTTCCAAGTAGCTGGAACTACAAGCATGTGCTACCACAACTGGCTAATTTTTTATTTATTATAGAGACCAGGTTTCGCCAAGTTACCTGGACTGGTCTCAAACCCGCAGGCTCAGGTAGTCTACTCACTTCCGTCTCCCAAAGTGCTGGGATTACAGGCTGAGCCACTAGCCCCGGCCCAAATTTTTTTTTAAAAAAACGATGTATCCAAAGTTTGAAGAGAAACAAGAAAGTATGAAATAGTCATCAAGGAGAGTGAGAAAGTCTTTCAACTATGAAAACATGGATACTAGCCAGTGTTGGACAGTTATTTGAGTTTGGAGTCATATATTTCAAAAGGGATTTCTTCCTATAATATCTGTATTTCTCCTTCCACCTTCAAGTGCTTGCAGATACATAGTTGATGGACAGTTGGATATAAACCAGGATTGGGGTTTTTCTTGGCAGGTATGATGTAAAGAAATAAGGGCATGATAGATGAAAATTTAATGCAGGTATTGATTCAGTAATGATTGATCTTACAGCCTAAGCTGTAAAATAAAGGCATGAGAACTTGATTGTGTAATGGACAGTGGGGAAAAAAAAAAGATCAACTGTCTGAATGTCCTGATGGGAAAGATTTGCTGAGCTGAAAATATTAAAAGAAATGAGCTAGAAAGATAAAAGGTAGTGGTCAGAGAGTTCAATATTTAGAAATATGATCTGCAAAAAAAGATGTAGTTATATGCAGTCATAATGTATGAACATTGAAGTAGGTTGCTGGGGTGAGTAAATAAATCTTTAGGGGAGAGGATTCAAGAAAACAAAAAGTTGAACAGTTAAATATAGATGAGGAAAACACATACACAAGTACACACACACACACACACACACACACACACACACACACACACACACACACACAAAGTTTAGAGCCAAATGATAAGATCTAATAATAATAGAGAGAAATTGTAGATAACTATAACCCGAAAAAGTAGCCAAGGCAAAATATGAAGTCTGATACTTAAAAAAAGGAAGAGTTGTTTGTACAAGGGAAAGGGAAGAACAATATTGTAGAAGTGGTGGCTATCAAAGAGAATATTCTTCAGTTTTTGTGATAAAATTGTGGCAAGTTTGCTGGAGGAAAAATGTAACTCCTACTTGAAAGAATTTTAGAGCAAACAGCATCATTTAAGAAATAGAGTATCACTCAGAAAGTTAACTTAAAATTATTCTACAGGATTTATGGAGAATATTATTTGGATATAGCATTCCTATACACACATCCAGAAATGACAGAACACATCATCAGACACTGCAAAACATGTGAAAATATACTTCATATTTTCTATCATGGTGATGGAAAGTTCACATGACTCAAATACCAGAAATTCTTATATTTAAATTTTTTAGTTACATATTTTGCATTTACAAGCAAAGCATATTATGGGAAACTATATAACTTTTAATCTTACAGGAGTTACTATACTCTGAATTACATCTAAGCCCTAACCTTTCAAAACTGGCTTTATAGATCAGAACTATCATAATTACCTAGAGTCTTGCTAGAGATATGGTCATTACAGAAAATTACCATATTGGTATTTACATCTTAACAAGATCTCCAAGTGATTCATATGCATTTTAATAAATAAAAATCACTGTTTTAATATGTACTATTGTGAATGTTGTCAAGATTCTCTTAGTTACCAATTCATGCTTTTTTCCTTTGCCTATTTTTCCTTTGCCTATTTTTTGATATTTATCAACACTTCTCTAGAACTTATCCAGATCTGAGCTATGAAAAATTGAAGTAGCTTTCACTCCACACATTGTGACTCAATATCAAGGCATACTTATTTTAAACTAGCTTTGATATTTCGCACTTCTTAAATGTACTGACAACTAGACATTTGCCTTCTTTTTGTTATACAATGCCAATCACATATACCTGTAATTAATTAGTCCTACTTGAGAAATTAACTAGAACATGAACTTTGTACAAACTGATGATGATTATGAAAACTTCAGGTATAGGATTGACTTTAAAGTACACAAGTGTGCATCTAAGACTAAAACAACAGAAGGAATGAAAGACTAATGTACAAATGTTATGCATTATGATAAATTATACAATTTTTAAATGGAAAGAGAATAATGAAGTAAAGATAAATGTTGTATGAGTAATAGGTGAGCATTAAAGGATATTATAAAAACATGATAACTTAGATAAAAATGCATACATAAAGAAAAGGTACAACTTATTTTAAATGTATAACTGCAAAGGTACTGGGAAAAATACACATTTTCTCCAAAAGAATAATAAAAGAAACACACAGTTGTCTTAAGTCAGCAAGAACTGAGAGTCTTAAGCAATATAAATTTATTTTCTAATTCTGGAGGCTATAAGCCTAAAGGTCAAGGTGCTATAAAGGTTGGATTCTGGGATGAGGGCTTTCTTGCTGGCTTGCAGCTAGCTTTCTTTTCACTATGTCCTCATATGGTCTCTATGTGCTCATAAAGAAAGAGAGGTCTTTGATGTTTTGTCTTCTTCTCATAGAGACACATATCTTACAGAATTAAGGCCTCAACTTCATGACCTCACTTAACTTTTATTAGCACCTTATGGACTTTGCCTCTCAATATAATCACATTGACAGTTAGAATTTCAGCATATGAATTTGAGGGTCATCAAGACTAGGACCTTGCCGCATTCTTTCAGGCTTTCAATCTTTTCTAGAAATGAAAATTATAGGGCAATATATTATTGGTTTGTAACTGTATGAATTTAAACTTTTTAACTACTATAATTGAGGGTTTTATAATATTTTTAAAGTATTTTAATTTCCTTTTGATCAAAAAATAAAAGGTAGCATGCAACTTCAGGTCAAATACTTAAAACTATGAAGAATAGTCATTCAGAATGTAAACAAATAAGTAAAATAGAATCCATAAAATAACATTTGAGAACAAGTATCTATTTTTTCCGTCTCTTAAAATATGTCATAATTTTATAACTATATAATGTTTGTAAGACCGTTGACATAAAGCGATGTTTAACTTATTTTAGTTAATTTCTTATGACTAAATATAAACCTATATCCTCTATCAAATTCTTGGAATTGTAGGTTTACATCATGCCTAAATATCCTTATTTCAGTATATATGAAGTACCTCTTCTAAGATCCAGGGAGGAAAAGTATTAAAAGTGTCTTCTAAAGAACTGTTTGTACAAAAAAAAAAAAAAAAAAAATGAACAAACTTCCGAATATCTATTAAAGAAGGCTAATCAAATGTATTTGGTACATTCACAAGATTAATACTATTAATTCAATACCATAAAGGATTAAGAATTGTGTTCTCATATTGAACAGAAAATATATTTTTATTTTTAAAAGATTCTGATGGTGTAGAGTATTTCATGCTTTCTTTTAAATGCATTTTAATTTAATAAATCCATAAGTCATTTGAGAATCACTATCATTAGTTGCTTCCAGGATGGAAAAATGGAAGATTGGTCATTTTTTTAAAAATCAGTAGTCTCTTTTTATCATTGTATATTTATAAATATTTATTTGCATTTCTAGAATATATAATGCCTAGAGGTTCATGGTTATTTTTAAAGTACCATTTCAATAGTACTGAAAATATGAACTATTTAGGAATAATAATGACAAAAGTTGTACAAGGATTGAATGAACTGCAAATATGGTTTATACAAATCAAAGACCACCTAAATAAATAAGAAGGTATATTTTTACTTTTGGATTGGAAGACTAAATATATTTAAATTGTCAGTTCTTCACAAATCAATCAATAGATTTATTATGATGCCAAAAATTATCAGTAGCCTCTTTTATAAAAGTAGATAGACATGTTTAAATTTATATGAAAAGTGAAAGAAACTATAAGAGCAAAAACATTGAAAAGAAGAATTATGTTGTAGGACTTATAGTACACATTAATCAAGACAGTTAGGTACTGGTGTCAAAATAGATTAATAGATCAATGGAGGAGAATGGAGATTGTGTAAGTAAATCCCCACATATATAGTTAATTGATTATTGTTAATATCAGGTAGATTGATGCCAGCAAGACTGGCAGAATAGACGCTTCCGGTGCTCATCTTCTCAAGAAAGCATAAATTTGAACAACCAACTACACATGCAAATATTTTCACAAGATCTAAAGTATCCAGACGGGAGTTTACAGCACCTCAATATGGCACAGAGATTAAAAAATATATGTACATTGAAGAGTGTAGAAAGGACAGTTTCATATTGCTCCTGTCAATACCTTCCCCAAGCCTACACAGCATAATGTGGATAAACAGACCCACTGTGTGGGGGAGGAAAGTAAAAATGAGAACAAAACCTCATGATAGACCTCAGCAACATCTCCCCCTCAGTGATCACCAGTGCCTGGTCAACCAGACATTCTCCTACCAGGTAATTGTAAAGGGAAGGAAAAGCATATGCCTACTCAAAGAAGTGTACACAAACTTAATACCTACTATATCTGTGATAATCAAGACCTAGAAACAACTCCAATGTCCATCAGCGGCTGATAAAAGTATAAAGAAAATTATAGTGTATTCTTATAGTGGGATCTAATAAATAGGAAGTAAGCCAGTGATGTATCATCCTGGGTGAGTTTCAGCAGAATTATACTGAGTGAAAGAAACCCAGCCTCTACCGCTCTGTCCTCCAAAATAGGCAAGTGCATACTATATGTTTCCATTACATGAAATTTTAAACAATGAAAACTAATTTCTAGTGACAGATTAAATCAATTTTGTCTTGGACAGTGAGGCTTTAGAGGCAGGAATTACAGGGGCAGGAATTATAGACAGAAGAAAACTTTTAAAGGTAATAAGTATAATAAATAAATACTTTTAAGGTATTTATTTACAGTAAAAAATAAATAAATGCTTTTAAATAAATAAAAACTTGTAAAGGTAATAAATGATCTCACCTTCATTCACTCATTATACTTAACAACTTATGATGACATTGATATTATATAATCTATTGGAGGATTATACATATACAAATATATATATACACACACATACATAAACCATCATCTATACACATGTGTGTCATTTTAATTAGAAATATATCATGTCTACTTTCCAGATTACTCACCTCTTTATGCTTAACAACTTAAGACATATTACATAATTTATTGGAGGATATAAACTTGTGTCCATCATGTCCTTTTTGATGCATGCCCAAATGCTCATTTTTTTCTTTCTTTGACTTTTGAGATTGTATTAAGTTAGGGCTAAGCTAGTTGGTATAATAAATGAACTATAAAGTTAGTGACTATCTCACTCATATAATAACACTGGGTGGGTGAACAAAACAGAAGAAAGCCTCCTCTCTGTCCTCATTCAGAAACTCAGGTTGACAAAACCTCTACTACCTTCAACATATAGCTTTCAAAATTTCCCTGAGAATATCTTCTATTACAGGTTAACCAGAAGGTGAAAGAACATAGAGAATTACCTGTAGCAGATATTGACAAACTAGGCCTGAAGTGTTATAGCACAATTCCATGGCTAGGCCTCAGTCATATAAATACTTCCACTAGAAAGGAGACAGAGTAAGGTAGTCTTTGGCAACAAGTCTAAAATTTTGCAATAAGACATACAAATTTGCAAAATTTGCTACAGGTAATACAAGGTTTGGTGGACTGATTTGTTTAGAGTTTAATAGATAATATATTCCTTAAAGTTTATATCAAATCCTATGCCCTCTGATAATGTATAAGAATGACTTATTTTTATTAGCACTGGATATTATCAATAGTTTACATTTTTATCAAGTGTGTTATTATATAATGGTGAAAAGTATTATACTTTTGCTTTAACTTGCATTTTCAGTCTATGGGTAAGTTTGTGTGTGTTTCACTTTTTAAAGAATATTTGTATTTCTAAATCTGAAAATTACCTTCATAACTTTTGCCTATTTTTCCATTTTTTAAATTTCAATATATGCATGACTAAATATAATTGAGAAAATTTGTCAGCCATATGGAATGCAAATGATTGAAGTGTATTGTTGGCATTTTGTAGGCATTTTATTTTAATTGCAGAGCCTACAAGTGGGAATCCCCCCCAAAAATTGGAATTATCTTTTGGTGAGCAGGCCCCTTGTGGTACACTCAGAATTCATTTCTTTGAATCAAGCAGTCAACCAAAGTTTATATCTGGGAGTTTTGAGAAGGCTGTGTCACAATTTGCAAAAGAAACGTCCAGAGTCGTGGCAATGACAATGCACCATGACAATGCACTAGACCATACTAAGTTGAGCGTTCAGCAGTTTTTGGCCAAAAACAACATGACTCCGGTGCCCCATTCTCCCTATTCACCCAATCTTGCCCCGAGCAACTTTTTTTTTATTTCCATAAGTAAAAAGGCCCTAAAAGGAGAATGTCCTGCTGATGTGGGAGAGGTGAAACAAAAAACGGCAGAAGCACTAAAAGGTATCAAAATTTTTTTGAGCAGTGGAAAAGGCATCTCGATAGGTGGATTGCATCAAACGAAGAGTACTTTGAAGGTGACTGAAGTTTGAACATGTAAGAATATATCCACAATTTTTTATAAACAAATTCATTTTTGGGGGGGTTTCCCATATGTCTGAAATATTTACTAATATTTTCTATTTGAATAATTTATATTATTATATTTATGATTGAAAATGTAGTGCCAATAGCATTATAATTTATGGCACTCACATGTCCTCATATAAATTTTTTTTAAAGGAGATTATACTCCTTGTGCAATTTTTTGTTTCTGCCCGGTTAGGGCTTTCTGAACAAAGAGCACTGGGACCTCAAGGGTGACTAAGTACAGTACTAACTAGACCTGGAAGTTAGAGAGAATTTCCTCAGAGCCATTTGCTTCTGTTCTAATGACAGTAAAGTTTAGAGGCACCTTTCTTATCTCCTCCAGTGCCCATTGCTTATAATCCAAGGCAGAGGCCTTTTCCTCCTCCCTCACATGAAAATTTGTTTACATTCCAAAGTAAAAGATAAGACTTTTCTATTTATTTTCGTAGGGCAGAATGGATATATATGCCTGCAGATTCTATCTGAACTGTTTCATAATTCCGGAGTGCCATTTCCCTGATGCAAGCCAGTGTCATACAGGTGTCAGTATATCATACTTTAGAGATTTGGATTTGGTCTGGGGGAAAGGGGTCAAGCTTTTCTGCAGGAAAAATGTCTTTTCCCTAATACAGAGGTAGCATGTGCATTGTGTGTGTGTGTGTGTGTGTGTGTGTGTGTGTGTGTGTGTGTGTGTGTGTGTTTATACCATGGCAGGCAAACTTGTTACATTACGAGTAGGGTAATATCTCATAACCTGTAGAATTTCAGACTTTATCATCTTTTCTTTTCCTCCCTATTTAGAAAATAAAATTATAAAAAGTACATCACCCTAATATCACCATAATATGCATATGTACATATTTATGCATTTAACTAGTATTCTACAATAAAAAAAGAAAATAGAGAAAACTTTGTAATAGTAGATTTGACCCAGAGATGGTGATATACATCTAGAAAAATAAGCATAGACATGAGACTTTTGGTGTTCTCATGATTTGGTATTTAAGAAAATTTTCGCTTAATTTTGCTGTGTTCACTTTCTTAAAAATGCTTTTTTTTCCTACTTATAAAAGGCTAACATTACTTTTACATGCAAAATATAACAAAGCCATCTGTGATATTCTTCTATTCCTTAAAATCATTTTCTTAGAATATAATCAGAATCTGACTTACCATAGTTTAGTTTCTAACTATAAAACCTATACAAATGAAAATGCCTGAGTTTTAGAACAGTATATTTATATTTTTCAATACCTTTTTTAACTAAACCTAGTTTATTTCTTTGCAAACAACAACCACAACAAATTTCAAGTGTCTTTAAAGTTAAGTGAATGAGTTCAAGGAATAAGTTGAGTGTCTCTTATCTCCATAAAGAGTCAGAGAATCTTCTTTGGACATACCTGATGACCATAAAGTGCAATATACTTGTTGTCAGATCAATTAGGGAGTTTGTATTTTTAATTTATCTCTTCAGGGAGCTCATCAAAAGCAACCAAGAATATTAGGATGAGCTTCAAGCCCCAGTATATGACAAATAAATAAATCATTATGGGTAACCAAGAGAGATACATGACATCTCTTCCAAGAATATTTGTGAAGTCCCTGGACGCTGAATTATCCTCTACTGCATATTTTCTCACAGTCTTTTGTTACAGGATATTTTTGAATGGTTAATTTCTAAGTACTCCAAAGTAGGCCAAATTTGTCTTGCAATATGTACTTCCAGTGTATTATTATTTAAAAGTTACATGTAGCATTGCATATTTCATATTTACTAAGCACTCGTGCTCTAATCACATAATTGTAAAAGGTACACTAAAACTAGTGTCAGTTTTCAGGATATAATTATGGCTCCATGACATTCAAAATTAATGTAGTCATGAAAGGTACGTGTAAGTAGTAAGAAGATCTTTGCCATGATGATATAAATATATCAATTTAGAAACTTTTTGTTGTTGTTGATATTGTTTAAGTTGAATGTTTCCAATATCCAGTGTTTCTGTTGCAAAGTTAGTAGCCCAATATGTATGTCCTTTCTCAATATCCAAAAAGGTATGCTCTACTCTCTCTCTTTTATTTCTTTTACAATCTCCTAATGTTCGAGTGTCAAAAGGCAGTTAGAATGATTGAAGGCATGTGTATAAGGTCTTAGCATTCTAGAAGTGTATGTCACCAAGTGTACATCAATATTTGTTCATTCTTTCATTTCAAGGAATTTGTTTCTTGCATCAAAACTCTGATGAATACTTCATCTTTATATGAAAATCCTGTATACAGGATGCAATTATTTCCTATAGAGGACTGCCTGATTACTGAGGATTTAGGACTATGTCACTGTAATGTGTAATCATTTCCATATACATTTCCTATTAGATGGAGTAGGGGTTTTGCTTAGGGTTTTAAGAGAGGAAATCATGAAATGGAAACAAATGTATATTGGAGTTGTGCTAGATACTATGAAAAGTTCATTAAATAATCATAATAACCCTTTGTGGTTATATTGTTATGCCCCATCCTTTTTAAAAAAACTTAATGTTCTAGAGCTGTTTTAAGTTACAGTAGCATTGAGAGAAAGATACAGAGATTTCCAATGTGTCCTCTGCCCTCCCATATGTATAGCCTGTTCCATTATCAACATCCTCCACCAGGGTGGTATGTTTGTTATAACTGATGAACCCATATTGATATGTCATTATAACCCAAGTCCATTCTTTATATTATGATTCACTCTTGGTGTTATATATTCCATGAGTTATAACAAATATGAGGACCACAAAAGATGTTTAGGGCAGTAAAACTCTGCATGATAGTATAATATTAACTAACTGCCAAAAACTTGTTCCATTCCCCTCTCAATTTTTTAGATAAGAACTATAACTCTTAAAATGATTGTCACTGTGGGAGGCTGAGACAGAAAGGCCCCAGGAGGTTGAGGCTACAGTGACCCATGTCAACTGAAAAAAATAAAATAAAAAAAAAGAAAAAAGATTGTCACTTACTCCATGATACATTATTAAGAAATGGCCAAGCTGGTATCAAACTTTGGAATCTTGACTCCAAAAGTTCTTTGTCATCCATTCTTGAGAAATCAGTCTAAATGTAGAGTTGATGATTTTCTCAGTTATAATTTTATAGCATTTTATTCAATTCTTAATTTCTTACTTGAACAGATTGAAATACCCAGATAATCTAATACCATTATTTTCCCTGGCTGACTATGCAATAGAGTGAGTGAGACTCCTTAAGTTGGACACCAAACTAATGATAAAAATTCATAGCATTTTATTAATATTACAAATGTATATTGGACTTAAATTAAGTTTACTAACAGATAAAATTAAGAGCGAAACAATTGGGCACAACTGATACTGAGTGATAAGAATCATAGCTATATAAATATATCTTACACAATTTCAAAATACTTATTGTTTTTTCTGTATAGCCAGAATTCTCAGAATGAATAAGGTGACACTGTATTTTATGGAACACACATATGGTGAGTCACACTTCTACATGCCTCCTCATGAAACTTTGAAACTGAGGCTTAGCCCAACTAAGATCATTTTATTCCACTACACTTCACCTTAGGATTGACTTTGTATGTTAATCCTTTTAGGAACAATAAAGTTATCTAAAAGTATATGCATATGCGTGTTTTTTTAAAAGCACAATGAAAACCAGAATAATCTTAAACAGATCCTTTAAAGGTACATTATTGGAGAGTTGTGAGAGATCACAAATGCCTTGTCAACAAAGTCTTGCCACCTTTAGATAGTAATCAAGACCTGTTATTCATCTGAGGAGTAAAATGTATTTACAACTCATACTGTTGACTTTAGGGAACCTAACTTATTGAAAAAATTTTTATAGGATACTTGAGAGACATTGTATCATATATGACCTAAAAAGAGTTATCTTGTGGTTTTATTTGGTGCGTTGGATTCTGGGAGATATCTACACTCCCTTGGCTTGCTGCCATGAGTACAATTAAAAATTTAAGTGATGGGTAGTAGCAGATGACATTACACTTAATAAAATATGGGTCAAGTAAAAGTTTTCTTAAACCACTAATATTATTGAAGTTTAAAATTTGGTATCAATAATACCTAATGACTTCTATGCTGTACTGTCACCTGTATAATAAACTCCTTAGAAAAAAATATGAAATGCTAAAGTATTATTAAAAATCTATTCTATTTACTATTAATAAGGTCCATGTTATTCAATTTAGATGATAAGTATTTGTTTTCATGGTATCTGAGTTAGATGCTAAAAATATTAGTAGATAATGGGCCTTCTGTCAAAACTCATCAGATATTCTTAGAACCTGTGAATTTCCAATTCATATCACCTCCTCCTGGGATGATTAATTGAAAACCATTCAGCTGAAATATCGTTGCTCTTTCTCCTGCACCACTGTTTTGTACATATGATTTGATCTGCATAAGAAAAAAAAAATTTACCCCACAAACTATTTCATAAGTGGAGTATATAAATAAAATAAGTACATATATTGAAGACTTAATTCATCAGCTAAACAATTTGGCTATAGTAGTAAACATATAAAAGAGGCTTTTTGCATTTCTCTTTAAAATACTCTCAAGATTTATATCTATGCATTGTCTGATCTAATAGCTTATAAAATACATAAAACTCCTGCAGATCAATACAACAATTTACAGGCTGTCACCATATTTGAAAGCAACTCATTTAAATTACTCAAGCATTCTCATAAGATGTGCCTTCAAATTTAAATGTTAGATTCTTACCAAAAGGAAAGTTTGTCAAATTCATCTTTTTAAAGATTTAATAACAGTTTTTTATGAGCTACAGCACAAAGTAAAAAATTCATCATTTGAGAAAAGGAATATTCACCTAAAATTATTTCAATTGTTACTGTTATACGTTTGATGCACTTTCAAGGTTTTTAGAACTATAGTCCGTAAGAATACATACTAAATTCCACTTTTACAAATCATTAATATGTGTTTCAGAGGGTTTTAATAAGTCATCCAAATGGCATATTAAACTGATATCCAAGATTCTCATTCCATATTTAGTCATTCTGTTACTATAGCCACCTTATTTCTGTCATATTGTACCTCTGATACATTAAATAGAACATATGCTTGTCAACTTGAAGAGACAAAATACTCTTGAACATAAAAATGATATATGCCTCCCCCCAAAAGAAATTCAAAATCTCATGGAGAATTTGCAACATAAGTGGGGAAGCAATGCCTAATAAGTATCGTTGAGTAAAAACCAAAGCATGGAAGATACAGTAATATGGAAACTTCAAGAAATGAAGAAAAGGAATACAAGAAAGAAATGTGGGGGAATCAAATAGATTATAGTCATTTGTTATAATAGTTTACTACTTTAGTCAGTATGTAATAATTCCAACATTTGAAACTTGATATAATTTCCCTAAATATACAAGTTCATAATTAGCTGGGCACAGTAGCTCAAGCCTGTAATCCCAGCACTTCAGAGCAGAGGTGAGAGGAATGCCTGTGCCCATGGGTTTGAGACCGGCCTGGGCAAGACCTCATCACTACAATAAACCATAAACTTAGCCAGGCATGTGTTATAGCCAGATTACAAGAAAGGAGAATCGCCGGGCTTGGTGGCTCAGCCTGTAATACCGTGCCTTGGGAGGCTGAGGTGAGTGGATTGCCTGAGCCTGTGGGTTCCAGACCTGCCTGGGCAACTTGGTGAAACCTCATCTCTACAATAAATCAAAAAATTAGCCGGGTGTCAGAGTACACGCCTGTAGTTCCAGCTACTCAGAAGGCTGAGGCAGAAGGATAGCCGGAGCCCAGCAGGTTGAGGCTGCAGTGGCCGGGAGCGGCCACTGCACTCCAGTCTGGGCAACAGAGTGAGACTCTGACTCAAAAAAAAAAAAAAAAGAAAGGAGAATCGCCAGCACACCAAGTTCAAGTTCAAATTATGAGTCCTTTATTAGTAAGCGGTCAAGAGTAGGCTCACACCAAGAAGCTCTTGACGCTTAGGAAAATTAGCAAGAAGCTTATAAAGGCAAAAACCACAAGTGGGCTTCATAGCAGAGGAGTGAGGGAACAAGGAGCTAAAAACAAAAGGGAACAAAATATAGGAACAAAATATGGGAATGTGGCAAGCGGAGTTTTGCAGGGAAAAATTTCTTGGTGTAACATCTGATTTCAGTTAACAAAGCAAACAATTACATGGAACTTATGGTTTCAAATGGTCAGCAAAAATGGTCAGCATGAACGGCTCAGGGCAACAAAGCAATGGGCCTGTGGTCATGGGAACATTACAACACTTACACGTATACATGGGGGGGGTCATTTTTAGGTCAGGCAGGTAGCTAAGATGGAAGATTTTAACAAAATGGAGTTACCTATGTCAAGCAAACTACTGCAATAATGTTATATATTTCATTAGTTACTTCATTCCCCCCTTTTAGTTGCACATGAGTCAATTTGGTGACTCAGCAGTCACAGGTATGGAATTGCAATAGGTTCTTACATGCATAAGTGTTACAGAATTGATTCATTGTTTGATGAAATTAATAAACAATTAAGTATACAAGGCCCTACAAGCAACCCAAGGTGAAGGGGGATAAGTGGGCTAGCCAGACTAGTAATGAGAGTTGTTAACCAGGGGTTCCAATAAAACAGGGATTGGAGCCAAGATTTATTATTGTTTATTTCCTTTCGTCATCTATCAATATTGTCTCAGACTTTTCGGAGGGTGTCTTACTTCTATGCGGACCAAGGCTGTAGTGCTGAGTGCAGCTATTGCAGCTACGCTTAGCCCAATTAAGGCAGGCACTAGTAGAGGGGCAGCACACTTCCGATGAGTTGCCAGAATACCAGGAAGATTGACTAGAAGGGTCCCCTCACAACCGCTATAAGCATATACCTGGGGGAGTACATGAACAGTCATACATAGGGTGGGCTTATTGTTTAACATTTCAGTAGTAACACAGACTGTAAGACCTGCAGGACAAGCAAACCAAGTATTGGCAGGGTCCACATAGGCCATAGATTCAGTTATAGTTACAGTGAGAGGTGAGGTAAAAACATTAGAAAACAGGAAGCTAACAAATTGAAATTCGAAGTTATAAGACAAGAGGCATTTCCAGCTACGTGTCCTATAGTGACATGAACTGTTTTTGGAGAACATGCAGTGTAGTCAGTGTTGCTGACAACAGGAATATTGACTCCTAAGCCTGCATAGTAAGGAGGCTTTGACTTGAAGCAGAGCCAGTAATCTGAAGTTAACTGTGGCCAAGTAGCTTTGAGCAAATGGTGTATATGAGTTAGCATAGGAAAAAAGACTTGGGGGCTGCTGGGTTGGAGGACTAGCCCTTTGATGAGTCTCTGAAGGCAACTTCAGAGGCTGTGTCCCTGGGTGAGTTTCCAGAACTGGCTTTGGAGGCGGCTGAGGTGGACTTGAGGTGGAAATTCAGTTAGCAGGAGGCTGATGCAGATGAAAACTGAATGGGGTCTTCCAGGTAAGCTAGTGACCCTATTGGCCTAGGTTTACAGCCAAGTCATTGCCTTTGAATGGTAAACAGGGCACCACAGTTATAGCCTGTTAAATAGAGTCGCATGCCCCAAGTTTTGCCTGCATTCCAAGTCCAAAGATGGGGACTGTTAATTCGAATAAATACCAGAGCATCAGGGGGAGATGGACCTGGATCCCGCCAAAGAGTAATTTCAGAGGTATCATTGGGTCCTCCACTGTAGGTAGCAATGGTGACACATTTCCAGTCAGGACAGAAGAAATAATCTGCTTGATCACAGGCTAGTTCAGTGGATTTTTCAGGACATAGATAGAAGTCTACATCTCTGAGGTTTAATCTGAAGTTCTGTTTTTTTGGTAAATGTGGTGCCTCCCTGTTTGGAAAATGTGAGGCTTCCCAGGGTGCTTTAGGGTAACCATCATCCATTCCCTATCCTATTGCAGCTAAGTAGTACAGCTGGACCTTAAATACTATTGAGTGTCCCGGATATGTCCAATTTTGGCTAGCTAAGACTTCACCAGTTTTGAAAGAGGTTAGAGAGAAAAAATAGATGGCATGTTTATCTTGGGTAGTAGCTAAACTTATTGTAAGCATAGTAAGGTAATAATATATCCTATGTATGAAAGATAAAATAGCATTAACAGAGCCCTTTTGCCACACTTCCAATCTGCAGGAACTACCGTTATAAGACCTATACCAAAAGCCAAAGCAAGTGAATGACAAAGGCAAGGGCTAAGGAATGAGTACAATGCATTCAGAAAAGTATTAACCAGTAAATTAGTCTATTTTGGGTAGTTGGAGTCTCATGTTTCAAGTGCGTGTCAGTTGATCAGTCTGCAGTATGGTTGAAGCAGGTTGGCAGGATTGGAAGGTGATTTTGAGAGTGTTTTTGGAGTCTCTTGTTGCAGTCCAGTTGACTGAGTAGTGGTCGCTTTTCTTTGTCAGGCGAGGGAGTCTATATTTAAGGTCCCTAGTTGCCACAGTCCAGTTGATGGAGCGAGCTGGTGGAATTATGTCAAGTTCCATGGCTTTCTTGACTCGAGTACGATGAAGCCAGGCCAGTATCCCATTGACTCTGAGCACTGTTGGAGTGGTGATGATGGCAATAAAAGGTCCCTTCTGGGCAGAAGTTAGTCCTTCTTTCTGGAACTTTTTAATGAAAACCAGGTCTCCCCAGGTCTCCGGGCTGGAATAGATCACAAGGCATTAAAGACAGAGTGGGCAAAACAGCATGAACACCAGAATGGATAGTGGCCTGGACCTGCTGGAGGGACTGGAGATACTTTAACAGTGACTGATTAGTTATTTATTCTAGGAAGGAATCTCACAACCGGGGTAACAGAGAAGGGGGTCTTCCAAACATAATTTTATATGGGGTAAACCCAGCCTCATACAGGGTGCATCAGGTCTGGAGACAAACTAAAGGCAAAAGATTTACCCATTTTTCACCAATCTCTATTGTTAATTTGGTTAAAGTAGACTTTAGAGTTCAGTTCATGTGTTCTACCTGTCCAGAGCTTTGTGGTCGGTAAGCACAATGTAATTTCTAATTAAAGTTTAGTGCTCTACTAACCAGCTGTACTATGGACAAGGTAAAGGGAAGACCATTATCAGAGTCAATAGAGGGAGTCCAAACCTAGGAATAATTTTATTTAATAAAAACCTTGTAATCATAAGTGCGATTTTATTTTTGGTGGCAAAGGCTTCTACCTATCCAGAAAAAGTAACAACAAACACTAGCAGATAACCATGTCCCACATGGGAAGGTTTTATTTCAGTGAAATCTATTTCCCATTTTTCTCCGGGACTTAATCCTTGGGCCCTGATGCTGTTCGGAGGTCTGGGCCCCTCCTATGCATTGACTTGGACACAGGCAGGACACATAGTGGCTGCCCTTGCAGCTATGCTTTTTAGGTCATTAATGTGATAAAAATGGTTTAACAGTTCAGTTATTTTAGTACCTCCCAGGTGAGTAGTAGAATGTAGTTGTTTTACCAAGGTGTCCAATGGCTTCAGGTAAAATAATTTTAGAGTCCTTGATCCATCATCCAGTGAAGTTTTATAAGCTTCCACTAGGTTCGCCTGTTCTTCTTCCTCTTGGGTATAGGTAGGTTGTTTGGGGAGAGAAGGAGCTGGAAAAGTTTTAGTTAGTAAGATAGTCAGGGGTTCCACTGGGGGGGTCTGCTGCTATTCAAGCTGCCTGGTCCACCAGGCGATTCCCAGTCGCTTCTCAAGTGTTTGAATTCTGGTGTCTCCTGCAATGAATAACGGCTGCCTCTTCAGGGAGCCATATAGCCTCTAGATAGGCTAAGATTTCTTCCTTGTATTTTATAGTCTTACCTGCCATGGTAAGAAGACCTCATTCCTTATAGATCATGGCATGCACATGAAGTGCAGCAAAAGCATACCAGCTGTCAGTGAAGATATCTACCCACTTTCCTGTTCTCCAGTGCAGGACCTGAGTTAAAACAATTAACTCAGTAGAGGTACCTTGAGTCAATGCCTGTGACCAGATCATGTCATGTGCTGTGGTTATGACTGCACCAGCCTTGCAGACTCCTCCTATTATCAGGCTGCCACCATCCATGAACTGGTCAGCATCAGCCTGGCTTAAAGGAGCATCCCAAAGATCAGGTTGCCTGGCCTGGGAGATGTCCAACATGTTTTCACAGTCATAAATGGGTGTTTCTGGATTATCACTGGGCAGCAAGTGGCTGGATTGAGGCATTGTGTGGAGAGAAAGTTACTCTAGGTTCATCAAGTAAGAGGCTTTGATACTGGGTGATGCAAGCATTTGATGTTCACCAGCCAGAGGCTCCTCAGAGCAGAGTTTCAACAACATGAGGAATAGGTAAAGCCAGCTTATGGCCGACAGTCAATCTATCTGCTTTCTTAACTAGTATGGCTATGGCTACAATGGCCTGGAAACAAGAGGGTTAGCCAGATGCTACTGGGTCCAGTCTTTTTGACAAGTAAGCCATCGGTCTTCTCCAGGGTCCAAACATCTGAGTGAGGACCCCTTTTGCAATTCCTTGTTTGTGAATGAACAAGTGGAAAGGCTTGGTAACATCTGGGAGGGCTAGAGCCAGGGCTTGGGTCACAGTTGTTTTAAACTGCTGGAATGCTTGTTTCTCAGTAACTCTATTTTAAGGGCTGATCTCCGGCAGTGACTGTATACAAGGGCTTGGCAATTTCAGCAAATCCTGGAATCCACAGCTGGCAATACTCTGTCACCCCCCAGGAATTCTCATATCTGTTTCTTGGTGGTTGGCATGGGAATCTGAAGAATGGCTTCTTTCTGGGCTGAAGTCAGGGCTCGTTTATCCTTTTTTTAGCTGGTATCCCAGGTAGGAAAACTTGGTTGAGCAGAGCTGTGCCTTTTTCACTGACACATGGTTGCCCAAGTCTTGGAGGATCTGTAACAGAGCCTTAGTACATTTTAAACAGGAGTCCAGGTCAGCAGTCACAAGTAAAAATCATCTACATATTGGAATAGCATACATTTAGGGTATAGTGTGCAAAACTCAGACAAATCCTGTTGCATGACTTCCCCAAAACCTGTCAGAGAGTTAATGAAACCCTGTGATAACCAGGTCCAAGCTGACTGATATCCCCCATGTCAGGACCAGTCCATTCAAAAGCAAAGATGAGTTGACTGACAGGTAACAAAGGAATAGAAAAGAAGACATCTTCTAAATCCAGTACTGTATACACCTGGTGTTGAGGGGGAAGCAGGTTGAATGATGTACATGGGCTGGGAACAGTAGGATGGATGGTTTCAATACACTTGTTGACCACCCTTAAGTCTTGAACTGGTCAGTAATCAGAAGTCTTGGTATTTGAACTGGCAAGAAAGGAGTGTTCCATGCCTACTTGCATGGTGTTAGAATATTAGCTGCTAAGAGTCTTTTGATGTGAGGAGCAGTTTCTTTTCAGGTTTGTAAACTCATAGGGTATTGGCGAACACACACAGGGAGAGCCAATGATGCCAGCAGACTTACGACTACTGCAAGATTATGTTTTGCCAATCCTGGTGGGTTGATTTCTGCCCAGACTGAAGAAAACTCCTGTTGTAACTATAGAAGTAAACTACAGTTTTAGTAGGGGACTTAGAAGAAGTCAAACGATATTCTTCAGAAAGTGGAACAGTTAAGAGCACGTGCTAGGTAGTAGGAAAAAACATTCGAGTTTTGTCAGGTGAAAACACAAAGATGGCTCTTAACTTTCGATGTAAGTCCTGACCCATAAAAGGGAATAGGCAGTCCGGAGCTATGAGAAACGAATGAATGACTCATTTCTGTCCCAAATTGACAGTTCAGTTAGTGGTGAATTTACAACTACTAACTGCCCTTGTCACTCCCTGGATTAAAATCTGCTTTTACGACATAGGTCTCAATGGTGTCTTTAGGACCAAGTGTTCTGCCTCGGTGTCCACTAAAAGTTAAAATGAATGGCCCCCAATAGCAGTGGTTACCAGGGACTTTTGGGGGCCTAAGAATAAAGAGCCTTGGCCTCTTCAGTACGCGTCATTTCCAGTCTCTACAGCAGAGGGCAGGACCAGAACTGGCTTAGGGTCCTCTTGTTGTGGGCAGTGGGGACAATCTTTGACCCAATGCCCTGGTTACTTGCAATAGGCACATTAGTTCTTTGCTAGCTGACCCTGCGTCCAGTTTTCTGACCATTTTGGCCCTTTTGGTTATCTGACTTTTGGTGAGGGGGCTTAGAATCAGCTCCCAGGGCTCAGAGGGTCATTGCCAGGGTTTTGACTCATCTTCTTGCAGCTATTTCAGCTGCCTGTACTGCCTGTCTCAGACTCTCGTTATTGAAAACTTTCTGGGCTACTTCAAGTAGCTGAGAAGTATTCATTCCTGTAAAACCTTCAAGTTTTTGTAGCTTTTTCTGGATGTCCAGAGTGCCCTAAGCCACAAATGCCAAATTAACAGCTCGAGCACTCTCAGGGGCTGAGGCATCAAAAGGGAGTAGGTCCAGAATGCCTCTTGGAGGCATTCAAGGAACTCCCCTGGAGATTCCTCGGGTCCCTGGAGAATCTCAGTGATTTCAGAAAGATTGATAGGTTTCTAGGCTGCTCCCTTCAAACCTGCTAATAGAGCCTGGTGATAGGTATCCAATGCCCTGGACCCTGCTGAGGTGTTGGAGTGCCAGTCTTGGTAAGAAGGGGAAAAATTCCTATCTAACATGTCTTGATTTTTTTTCCTGGGTGCCTGCAGCTGAGGTTAGAATGGACTTTTTAGCCTCATGTCTGATACACTTCCACTCCTCTGCAGTAAATAGAGTTATAAGGAATTGAAGGTAATTGTCCCAAGTGAGGCAATGTGTGCACATAACTGATTCCATCAGAGAAATTAAAACAAGTGGTTTTTCTGAGAGTAGCAGATTTTGGTACTTCCAGTTATATAAATCAGAAGAGGAAAAGGGGGTGTATGCCAAAAACAATCACTTGTTCCGATCTGCCCTCTGTAGTGGAAGGGGAAGGAGAGGAGCCACATTGGTTCGAGAGTGGAGACGGGTAGCCAAAGGAGGGTAGGTATGGGGGAGGTGGAGGAGGTGACAGTAGGGAGGAAGGCTGTGGATCATAAGGAGAGGGTTAGAGTTAGAGATAACCGGGTCCTCAAGGGGATCGTCAGTCTTATCATCCTGTAACACAAGATATAAACTAGTAGAAGCAGGATGGAGATAAGGTAGATGAGGGCCGAAACTTCTAGTTTACGAACCAGAGGTTTGGAAACCAGAACATGACTGGAAGTTTCAAGAGAACATGCCTTTAACCAAGGGGGTGGGTTTTGGACCAAACTTAGCCATTAGTTGATATAGGGAAACTGGTCTGGGTGGTCAGGAGTCCTCGTAACGACCTTCCAAACAGACTCAGTAACCTGAACATCCAGAGACCCTGTAGAGGGCCAACCAACACTAAATGCCGGCCAGTCTACTTTACAGAGGATCCAGAGCCTGCCTTTTAAAAGGTGGACCCCATAGTCCTCAGCAAATGCAACAGAGATTATTTAGCATACAGTCCAGAGGACTGACCAGTTGTGAAGTTTATGAACCCATGACAAACAATGAGCAGATAAATGATGAAAACACAACAACAAGCAAAACGCATCTGGACCAAATCAGAAAAATTACAGATCCCTGGAACAAACTCAGGGCTGAAAACCAGAGGACTTTATTCAGCCAACATCTTGGCTTAATGAATAGTGTCCAAAGGGTGACTTCATCAGGCCATGATTGCCTTAAACAGAATTGTGGCCACAAGCAGAATAAGAAGAGAAACGGACTCTTACCACCTAGGAGAAGGCAGATGGACTCAGGTTCCTTTTGAGACGATAAGCTGCCAGCAGTCATTCCAACTCCCTCCAAGCCACATGAGAAGCTATGGGGCCCTGATTATGACTCAGGAGGCACCTTCTCTACAACTTCTCCACCAAGCTGGGGAGAACCAGAGCAAAGTCACCACTTGTGCTGGTGAATATCCCACCAGGGCCTCCAAATGTTACAGCTGGATTAAGAGAAAGGAGAATCACCAGCACACTAAGTTCAAATTATGAGTCCCTTATTAGCATGCAGACAAGAGTAGGCTCACACCAAGAAGCTCTCGATGCTGAGCAAAATTTACAGGAAGTTTATAAAGGCAAAAACCGCAAGTGGCTACATAGCAGAGGAGAGAGGGAACAAGGACCTGAAAACAAAGGGAACAAAACATAGGAACAAAATACGGGGATGTGGCAAGGGGAATTTTGCAGAGAATAATTTCTTGTGTGACATCTGATTTCAGTTAACAAAGCATACAATTACATGGAACTTGTGGCTAGGGAGTTTCAAACGGTCAGCCAAAATGGTCAGCATGAATGGCTCAGAGGGACAAAGCTGTGGGCCCGTGGTCATGGGAACATTATAACATTTACATGTATACATTGGGGGGGGTCACTTTTAGGTCAGGCAGGCAACTAAGATGGAGGGCTTTAACAAAATGGAGTTATTCAGCAAAGTGGAGTTATCTATGTCAAGCAAGCTACCTGCAATTATTTTATATATTTCATTAGCTATTTCACATGGTGGCACATGCCTATAGTTCCAGCTTACTTGGAAGGCTGAGGCAGAAGGATCACCTGAGCCCAGCCGGTCAAGGCTGTGGTAGCCATGAGCATGCCACTGCACCACAGCCTGAGTGACAGAGTAAGAATCCAGCTAAAAACAAATAAAATGAAAGTCCGTAATTAACATATTTGCAACTATATTAAAAGTACAGAAATAATAAATTCCATTTTAGAATTAATTAATTAATTAATTTTAGTATAAATTAGGCAAAAAAAAAGGCAAAAATATAGTGATTCCACCAGGTACAGTGGCTCACACCTGTAATCTTTGCACTTTGAGAGACTGAGGTGGGAGAATTGATTAAGTCCAGGAGTTCAAGACCTGCCTGCCTGGGCAACATAATGAGATCCCATCTTTTTTTCTTTTTTTTCTTTTTTTTGAGTTGGAATCTCACTCTGTTGCCCAGACTGGAGTGCAGTGGCTGCTCCCGGCCACCGCAGCCTCGACCTGCTGGGCTCCGGCGATCCTTCCGCCTCGGCCTTCCAAGTAGCTGGAACTACAGGCGCACACTACCACGCCCGGCTAATTTTTTTGATTTATTGTAGAGATGAGGTCTCACCTGCTCAGGCGGGTTTCGAACTCGTGAGCTCAGGCAATCCATTCATCTCAGCCTCCCAAAGGCGTGGGATTACAGGCTGAGCCACTGAGCCCAGCTTGAGACCCCATCTTAAAGAAAGAAAGAAGATGGTGATCTGGATTAATTCATTTTCACTTCTAAGAATCTGCCAAGTTGCCATCAATGGAAACCAAGCAACAAAGAAGGAGGAAGATGAGAAGGTGGTGGAAGAAAAGGAAGAGCAGGGGAAGAGAATGCTAGAAGAAAGAGAGAGGTAAGGGAGGGAAGAAAGGAAATCAAGAACAATTAAAATTAGAGAGAGATGATCAGTAGACTAAAATTATCTTTTCTTTTTTCTTTTTTTGAAAGCAGGATATATTAAGAGGACAGAAAACCTCCCACAGTGAGAGGGGACCCAAAGAGGTTGCCCAACATTTTCAACATGTATGACTATCACAGAATAGTTTTGGAGGGTTGGTGACTGATGAAAAATGGATGAAACTCTACAGCACATTTAAGAAGACTACAGTGGAGACAACTTGAAACGGTTTCTGCCAAGCTTTGGAGACTCAAGGCTCACTAACACCATGCAGTGGGTGGTAGTGGTGTTACCAGAATTCTCTGCCTCTTGCCAGTATTCTGTGCCAGCACCTCACAGAAAAGAATTACAGAGCAAGTTGAACATAGCAGGGCAGTTAGCAAGTTTATGAAAACTGGAAGCATTGGCGAGACCTCATCTCTACAATAAATCAAAAAAATTAGCCGTGCGTGGTGGCGTGCGCCTGTAGTTCCAGCTATTTGGAAGGCTGAGGAGGAAGGATCACTGAAGCCCAGCAGGTTGAGGCTGTGGTGGCTGGCAGCATGCCACTGCACTCCAATCTGGACGATGGAGTGAGACTCCAACTCAAAAAAAAAAGTGGAATCAGCAGAGTAGTACACACTTTAGGGCAAAGTGCAGGCAAACACAAATAAGTGTCATGTCAGAGGTCTTTGGTTCATGAGTTTTGGGTGTTACAATAATGAAGGAGTGGAATATTCTATTTAAGGGGTAGATTTTTCTAAGAGATGATGGACAATCTCTGGAATTGGGGTGTCACCCAATTTACTACTACAAATGGGGAGGGTAAGAACCGTCATGGTGCTGGAGGGTGTATCATTTAGTATGCTAATGAGAGAATAATGAAGATAAAGGTTAAAGTGAATCCACCTGGCTATTTGTGCACATACCCACTGGGATTCTTTAACTGTGCCCTGTCTAGTGGTTGGTTCTCAATACTCCACAAATACTCTGAGTAGGCTGCTGCAGCCATGTTGGATGAGAATTATTTTAACACTTTTTTTTCTTGAGTCTTCTAGTGATCCTGTAATTGGTATAGTTCCTGCAAGAGTTTCTATAGGTTTCTGTATTTTCCTATAGTCATTATATTTCCTTACTCTAAACTACCTACCAGATGAGTAGGAGATATGAGTCTGTAAAAGGTGGTTTAATTGAAAGTCCTGAAATGATTCTGTGAATCAGTCCCCTCAAACCATCCACATCAGCCACACAATACCAATAAAAGTATTTTTTTTAAAAAAAGAAGAAATAAAATTGAAGGTAGAAATAGGAAGTCCTCAAAAAAAATTTTCCAAGTTGTCACAGTTAACCACATGACCACTATGTGCACAGTACAAAAAATTTTTAGAAAATATACAATTGACAAATATTCTGAAATTTATAATATCAATGATATATAAACTCCTTTTAAAGTTTTAGAGAATAAAATATATTATCCACATATGACGAAAATTGCATTAGAGTTCTCATCAGCAGAACTGTACAACTAGACAATACCTTCATATTTCTAAATCAGAGTGATTTTATCTAAGAATTTATGCAAAATCAATCAAAATATTAACTATATTTTAAAATGGGAGGTCTTGGAGACTGGAGGGACCTTAATAGGGACATTCAGGAAAAAAATGCTTCCACAGCATGGCTGATTACAATAGCAAATTAGAGGACACATTAACTATGTACAAAATATACTAAAACATACAAACACAAACATTCTGCACATGAGAAGATGTAGTTTTGGTTGTAAACATTATTTCAACAAAGGTATTGAAAACATTTTTACTCAGTTTCATAATTCGTATTTGAGCTATAGAACAATAGTTCTTAACACTGATTTCAAAGAATATCTGGTATCAAGGCCCAGGCATGAGCCTGTTTTGCAAAAGTGCCCACAACCTGCCTATTATGTAGCTAAGTGTAAAAAATACAACATATACTAAAATAAATAAAATACACGTATCAACCTTAGAACTTCAGAAGAGAAGGCAAAACTGATCAATTTAAAAAATAATACAGAGAAAAATGAGAATGACAGAGGCTAGGAATTCAAAAGCAAGCAAGTATGCCAAGGAAAGTGTGGAAGCCTGGGTGTACTCACAAGATGGCTGCTCACTAACATGTGTCCTGACTGGTCCATTCTCATTCACGTCATTCTCTGCACATTGTTAAACATTTTAACCTTTTCTTATTAATATTCTCCTTTGACAAAATAAGAAATTAATCTATTCTCTTTAGATTTGATAGTACAAAAAAAGTAAATAAATAAATAAATACATTTGTAAAATTGATTGATAAAAGACCTAAAATTAGTGACAACTATATTGGAAAGATGTGGAAAAAGTAAGAAATGAGTGGTAAAATTTATTAGTAAGTATTGTCTAAAATAGCTAACTAAACAATTCTAGTAATACATGTATTGTTGATTTAGATTTTTAAATCAGCTAAGGTTTAAACATGATTGCCTTTTTGAAAAAGGAACTTAAGTTGCAAAGTGGGCTGCTGCTTTTCATTTTAAGTTCGCATTATTAGCTTTTTAATCATGCGCATATATTAACTCAATGGAAAATAAATAAAAATATAGTTTAAATAATAATTACAAATTGAACTTGATTTGCAGCTTTAAAAATATGAACAGTCATTTGAAATTTAATTACTTATTATATAAGGAGTCTGAATGCAAATTTCATGCAGAAATTTGCAACAGATGTGGGCAGAAACAGATAGAAGCACTTCTGATCCACTTAGCGTGTGCAATAATGACTCATCTTCCCCAAGTACACGGCTATTTTTTGTGAGTGATTTCTCTGCACATCTATTACTAACCCATAATAAAATACACTTCCTCTGCTGGGAAAAGTCGACTCCAAGAATTACAAAAAGTTTATGGTTTCTTTTTGTTATTGGTATCCTTCAGTATACTGGTTCTTTCATCAAGGAGGACTATTTCATGAAAAGCAAAGGAACTCTTCCATACAGCTGTGTAATAATCTCTTTCATTTTCTTCTCAGTTGTGATTTCAATTAAACTAAAGATAGTTATGATTGAATTGTTTGCTTTTCTGCTGATGGTTGCTTTGGTGCAGACATTTCTTATTTCTTGGTTACTTGTAAAAATATTATGACTTCTAATATAGTATAATTACTTTTACTTGTAACAAGTTTGGAATTCAGCAGGGACATATAATAATAAGAACAGAGGGTTGGACAACAGTTTTGGCTAAAAGGCTTTTCAAAATTAGTTAGAGAAATGATAAACTCAACTCAGGTAAGAAGTCACTTTCTGGTCAAAGAAAGTCCTTACCAAAAATGAAAAATGAAGAAAAAAACTTCTTATCACCTGAGGACTTCACAGTTTTCATATTTAACAAGTGTATGTGATAAATTTTATACCTAAAAGAGTTTAAGAAATACTATTTTAGACACTTGCTAATCAAAGTGCAGTCAGCAACATTGTTATCACCTGAGAACTTGCTGGAAATAAAAATCTCAGGCCCCATCCCATGTCTACTCTACTACAACAAAATTTTAACAAACCTGTATGCTCATTAAACTTGAAAAGAAATGATCTAGATGATAATGTAGATTCATTCAACTCTTGTTTATTTGGAAAGATTAAGTCCTAAGATTCCTATTAAAGTCCTATAACTTTAGGGTTTAGAGATAAATAATAGAGATAACTAAATAACAAGAATTTTCAAGTAGAAATCGAAAGTGGAAAATAGTAGTAAATGTTAATTTACATTGTCTCAAGTTTGTCTCCTACTATCTTGTCAAATTCCATGCATGATTATGAATTTAAACTAAAAAGATATAGGACAGATTGTTATTGAAGTAAGTAGTATCATGTTGAAAGTTCGACTGCATCTGAATTACCATATAAATGCAAGGAGCCCAATATGCCTGGTATATTAAACATAACACAGGTTTAGGGAAAAAAAGGCCCAAATGCATAGGCTTATTCATGTAGAAATTTGCATAACCTGAAAATGTATACAGATTTAGATTGAAAGAAATAAGTTAAGCTAGTGGAAGTTTTTTTTTTCTTTTTTTTTAAGCAGGGGAGAATGATTTAAAAAAACACTGTTCTAGGTATTCTGGAGTGGAAAGAAAGTAGGAGAATGAAAACCAGTTAAGACACTATTTCAGTCATGTATATGGGGGAAAATAAAGGCTTGAATCAAGGCAAGAAGTGAGATGCAAGAGAAAATTTTGACTCACAAATGAAAATTAGTGGCAGATAAACCATAACTGCTCAGGGAGAAGTAGTTGACTATAACACAAATTTCTCCCTGGAAGAATTGATTCGATGGTATGTTTGGGCTGAGCAGCAGTTTGAAAGCATGGAGAGAGATAATAAGCTCAGTCTTGGTCATGTATATTTGAGCAATTTTTGGTAAATTCAATGTGCAGTGAAATTCAAATCTGAAATTCAGATGAGAATTTAATCTGAAATTATGGGTTTGATTGTTATTAGAATTTTGTCAATAGATAAAGTCATGGATAATTTCCTCTAGTAGAAGCAGGTCAAAAGAGAAAACTAGAATTAGAAACTTGAGGAAAACTGACACATAGAGAGTTGCTGGGGGCAGGGGTAGATTATGTGAAAAGAGGTGAGTGAAAATGAGAAGCCCAGCGGTGAGCAACTTAGCATTAGTCAAATAATTTCAATATCCTCAAAGAAAGTAATTAAAACAGAAATGAACCAGAAGTTTGTTTTTCATTTTCTTTTGTATACCAGTTTGTTTAGTAGAGAATAAAAATTGAAGTTGTGGATTCAGTCCACTTAGTTTAACAAGGACAAAGAAAGAGATAGAGAAAAAGATGTAGTATACTGCTGCATGTAGAACTTTTTTTCTGAAAGTTGTTTTTTAAAATTAGAATCCAGCAGATGGTTACCTGTTGGTTATACCCAATTCTTGCTGCCCTTCCACAGTCAGATCTAGACTTGTTCAGCCATAGAATTTTTAAAATTTTCATTTCTTTTGTGGAAAATCATCCATCGAGGTTTGATACCAGTCGATATCATTTTTTAAAAATATACCAATACAATTTCTAATGTCAAGCATCCTTTGTACTCATGGATCTATCACAGAAACAAACAACTGGGTACCACATGTTCTCACTCATAAGTGGATCCTGAACATTTATCATAACACTGCAAAAAAGAGATTGGCAGTAGTGAGACACAGCCAGGGGAGAAGGGGCTACATAGCATCAATAAGGATACCTGACTCCAAACCAAGCAAACTGAGGATAAACGGGAGACACAAACTTTACTTGTATGATCACCACTTATATAACTAATCCTGAATTGCACCCCACATCTTTAAAATATAAAAAAAATTTAAAAATCCTGACCCTTAGAACACTAGATCCCCTACTTGTCATATAATCTACTTCACTGAAGTAGGATTTTAATTGAATGCCTTTTAAATCAAACCAGGTTCATACTATATTTCTTTTCCAACACTCTCATTTGGTTATAGAACAAATACTAGTAAGTACATTTTATGCCTTTTTTCTCATAAGAGTTAGAAATTTCTATGAGAAAATACATTAAGATGACAATTTCTATAGTTAAAGTTATTTTACATTCATGACTTTGCTTTTATGTCTTTGAGATTGTGATCTAAAGATTTCTGAAGGGGTTCAAACAAGATGGTGACCAGACAGATTGGACTGTGAGAGTCTCCACAAAAGCAAGAGTCCATAAAGACTCTGCATGATTAGGAGGGTGCTGGTGGGAGAATGAAAGTCCCTCTGAGGGGAGACTTGGGTTCATGCACCTGGGGCCCCCATCTGAAGGTGACTGCAAGCTCCTACTGCCCTGAGATTTGAGCCGCAGGCACACAAGATCATCTGCTGTTCATGGGACTGTTCTGACAAGAATCTGCCAAAACTAGCTGATTCTCATCACCTGGTGCCTGGCCCACACCATCACCTGTTATAGCAAATCAGCTGGAGCCCTGGATCCGATCAGTGGAGAGAGAAGATTGGGGAGAGCAAGAGAGGAGCCCCATGCCCAGTGAGGAAACGCCAACCACAGCCATTTTCTTTGTCCCAGGACCAGGCAGAGACCTGCATTGCCCTGCCTAGCTCTGCCCAGCTCTGCCCAGTCTACTGGGGTCTAAGGTAATTTGGGGTCTAAGGTAATCTCATCAAACTGGAAGAGACAGAAGACTCTCCCCCATGCTAAATCAGACACAGACAGTTCAGATCAGACTGGCATACTTGACAGGCAGCAAGCCGGTTGAGTCCAGATCAGATACACCATCCTTTCACAGTAGACCTGGGACATCTAACCCAAGCTGTGAGCAACCCTATCAGCCTGTGCTGAGAGCTAGAGATCAGATCTGAAAGGATGTTGGACTTACAGGAATGACCTCAGAGCAAGTTTCGTTCCTTGTTTTTATTTTTATTTTTTGTCTGTTTGGTTTGTTTTTTGCTTTATTTTTTCTCTTTCTTTCTTTTTCTGATAATATTTTTGAATTTGCTTTGTTTCTGTTATTTTACTGATTTTTTTTCTTTAGACATTCTGTTTGTGTGTGGGAGGAGTACATTAATAGGGAGGTTTTTGTTGATTTGTGTGTTTGTAGATTGTCTGTATGCTTTAGGGGTTTTTTTTAATTCTTTTTTGTCTTTGTGTCTCTTTCCATTTTTTAGTCATATGTCGGTCTGTTTTCCCTCTTACTCTTCTCTCTCTTCACCTTCCTCTTGCCCCCCCTCCTCCCTTTTTCCATTCTTTTCCTTTTTCTTACCTCATTTTGCTTTCAGGGAGCAAGCCTATACCCCCACTGCATGGAAAGTTTGTAAGGAAGTGGGAAGTGTGTTCTAGGGTACCCATACACCTGTCGGTGGATACTGGGATCTGCAGATAGATTTTGAATCACAGCTCCTTTAATGAAATCTCAAAACTACAGAAAGTACAGCTCCCAACACATAGTCCAACTTCAGAAGTGAGCAGCATCAGAGGATCCACATAAGGAAGAATAGGAGATTGAGCAAAAAGAAGTAAAAGCAACACTGCTATCCCTGAAAAACGGAATTAAAGAAGAAGGAAAAAAAATTGGGTGGGAGGAAAATCTACACAAATGAAGAAAAACCAAAAGAAGAATATGGGTCTCACACAGACCCCTAGGAGGTCACATACTGAGAAAACAGACTTCGGAACACAAACAATGAAGAACCCCAGAATGACTGGTCTCAAACTACAAATTCAGATATCAAGACATTAGAAGAGAGAATAAATAGAATTCAGGAGAGACAAGAGGAAAACTGAAGCAGTTGATAATTAAGATAATAGCAGTAAAGATTAATGTGAATGAAATAAATAGCAAACTGATGAGCATGGAAAGGAGAATTAGCCCAGCAGAAGAAAGAATCTCAGAACTTGAGGACCAAAATATAGAACTCACCCAAACTGTCAAAAACATAGAAAAGAAACTTTAAAAGACAGAACAAAACCTTCAAGTGATGAACGATTATTGCAAGAGGCTGAACCTAAGAGTAATTGAACTTCCTGAGGCAGAGAGAGATGGAGACTACCCTGAAACAAACATTCATTGAAATTATTCAAGAAAAGTTCCCTCAGCTCATCAGTGAAGTGACCATTCAAACAAAAGAGATTCAGAGAACCCCTGCAAGACAACAAATGAGAAGACCAACTTCTAGACACACAGTAATTCACCTAAACAAAGTAGGTATAAATGAAAAAATCCTAAAGGCAGCAAGAGAAAAAGATCAGACTACCTACTGGGAAAGACCAATTAGAAGAGCAGCAGATTTATCTACAGAAACACTTCAGGCTATGAGAGCTTGGATCCCAATCTTACAGTTCTCAAAGATAAACAATTTTGACCAAGAATAACCTATCCAGCTAAGCTAAGCTTCATTAATGAGGGAGAATTGAAATCTTTCCCAGAAATTCAATCCCTAAGAAATTACACTGCCTCTAGACCAGCTCTACAAGAAACACTTAAGAAAGTATTAAACCCAGAAGAAAGGGAAAAATGGACAGCAACGTTCTTCACAAGAGTGCAGGAAAAAGATTGACAACACACATGAATTAACCCAAAAATCAAAAGAAAGACAACAAGCCCACAGGAACAACAACAACTCTATAAGAACTTCCTGACAGGGATAAACTCTCACATTTCAATAATTAGCCTGAGTGTGAATGGAATAAATGCACCACTGAAAAGACATAGAATGGCAAAATGGATAAAATATCATCAGGCAACAATATATTATCTCCAAGAGAGTCATCTCACCAGAAAGGACATTCAGAGACTCAAAGTAAGAGGATGGGAAGCAAAATTTCAAGTGAACAGAACACAAAAGAAAGCAGGAGTTGTGATATTAATCTCAGACAAAATACCCTTTAAGTTATCAAAAATTTAAAAAGATGAAGAAGGTCACTAATGATAAAAGGTTCAATCCATCAACAGGAAATATCCATCCTAAACATATATGCACCCAACTTAGGAGCACACCAACTTTCATAAAGCAGCTTCTAGGCAAACTTAAAAAAGATATTGACTCTAACACTATTATAGCTGGGGACTTTAATACCCAATTCACAACCCTAGACAGATCATCAGGACATAAAATCAGCAAGGAGATCTGCAATATCAATTTGACTCTTGGCGGCCAAATGATACCTACACAATACTCCATCCAATGACCACAGAACAAACATTCCACTCATCACCACATGGAATGTACTCTAAGATTGACCACATCCTTGACCATAAATGAAAAATAAACAAATTTAATAAGATTGAAATTTTGCCATGTACCTCCTCAGACCACCGTGGAATAAAAATAAATATCAATAATAATAATTTTCCTCCAAAACCCACAAAGACATGAACACTAAACGACATGATGCTAAGCAACTCCTGGGTCAACATGGAAATCAAAACAAAGATTAAAAGACACCAGGAAACAAACGAAAATGAAAAAACATCTTACCAAAACCTCTGGAATGTCATGAAATCAGTAGTAAGAGGGGAATTAATATCTATACAAACACACATGAAGAAAATGAAAAGATCATAAGCTAACAGTCTAATAAGTCACCTAAGGAAACTGGAAAAGCAAAACCACAAAAACCCTAACTTCAGCATAAGAATCCAGATCACCAAAATAGAAGCCCAAATCTGGGACATAGAAGACAAAAAGATAATAGAAGAAAATCAATGAAACAAAAGGCTGGTTCTTTGAAAGGATAAACAAGATTGATAGTCCCCTAGCCAGAGTGATCCAAAAAAAAAAAAAAAAGAGAGAGAGAGAGAGAGAAAGAGAGAGAAAGTCCAAATAAATACAATCAGAAAGACAAAGGATGAAGTAACAACTGATCCTGAAGAAATACAAAAGATTATCAGACACTACTATGTACAACTGTATGGAAACAAACTTGAAAACCTAAAGTAAATGGAGGACTTTCTGACATCACACAACCTCCCCAGGTTGAAACAAGAAGAAATTGAGACTCTAAATAGACCTATAACAATCCAGGAAATTGACTATGTCATACGAAAACTACCTACAAAAAAAAAAAAAAAAAAAAAAACCTGGATCAGATGACTTTCCAGCAGCATTCTACAAAACATACAAGGAGGAACTGATACAATCTTACTGAAAGTATTCCAGGCAATTGAGAAAGATGGAACTCTCCCTAAATCATTTTATGAAGCTAACATCACATTGATACACATTCTTTTACTTTTAGTTCTCAAATTTGATTGAGAATATTTTTCCCTTCTTATTGCTAAGAACTTCTAAAATAATACTAATCTTAATTTTATTATTTATCTGCAGTAACATTTTGTGCCACACTTAATTTATCCCAGGTGTATATTTCCTAAAATTCAGATCCTGAGCAACTCTTTTTACAGAGCTTTAACAGAAGTTAAATCAACTTTTGAATTTGTATTACTTATTAACTTTCTATGACTCTATTTTTCACTTATCATTATATATTAAACTTATTGGTTCATGTAATTGGATTATAACTTCATGAAGAATAGGGACTTGGTTGCTTTTATTTTTGTAGAGAACAGGCATATATTTTTATGTATACTGCTGTGCTTTTTTGATGTACAGATTTGAAGAAAATCATCTGATATTTAATATGTGATTCAATGCTTTATAAACAAAGCTTTTTTCTAAATAAGTCAGATCATTTAAAGTTTTCTTTCTACCTTGGGTTGCTTTATATCCACTTAGAAATGGACAACTTTGAAAAATTAGTAGGGGATTCCTACTTACCTAAATAATTTTTAGAAATGTAATTGTAAATGATAAAATATTTAGTGTTTTAATGTAGTATATGATTTAGCTAGCTTCCCACTTATTTTTATGTAACTAATTTGAAAGAAAATTTTGAATAGTAAACTTATATTATTGTTGACCATAATATTTGTCACATAAAATCCTACAAAGCATTTAATTTGTATTCATGGGTAATAACTAGATGGCTATGAAGACAATTTTTTAAAGGTGGTTTATTCCCATACTTTTAAATATATGGCTTCCCAAGGCAAACAGATTTCTATAAGTGATAATATATGTGATTAGATATTTTCTTATGCCAGGTCATGTAATTACGTTTCATCTGAATTAGTGCCAACAGCAATGATTAGACTAATAATCCATTTGGTTAATTGTATTTTGCTAAGTTAGCTATGTTGTGTTTTGGGCATTGCTGATATACCAAGGTCAGTAGGTCTCCTCATAAGTATCCAGTAACTGATGTGAAATATTAATGAATACTATAGCTTATATTTTCAAATACTAGATTACCTCATAGTCAGATTTCCTTTGGTGGCCTATAATGTTGTTCTCAAGAGTCTCAATTTCATGTCCTTTTATTCCATGATTGAGTCGTTCATTAGGCCCTAACAGCCTGACATAGGCTAACTAAATCCTCAGAACACTAATTTATTCAAAGGGAAGGTCAATAGATTTCCTATCCATGGGAATTATAACTACCTAGATAAACTTCCCTTTGTTTTCCATCAATGTATTTCTTTCTTAGTGGAAGAAACCTATTAGACAACTAAGTTAAGGTCATGAAATTGCCTTGAAAAATAAAATAAAAAATGTGATAAAAGAGACAAACTAATTTCATAAAGCCATAATTCGTCAAAGAGCATAAGTAGATTTGGTTCCATTTTCACTTTAGAGCAACTATGTAATTAGTGCATAAATTCTTTAAAAGATCACTATCTCTAGTCACCTAAAAGATTTTTAGGGATCAAAGTGCTACCCTTTCATTTTGTATCCCTCTATCATGGTTTTGTAACTTCTAGTCCAGGTTATAAATGATCACCTCCAAATGAATAAATTAAATTCTTTTTATCTTTTCCTACAGCCTATAATGCTATTTAATCATCTCAGTCAATTCTCTTCAAAATCCATTATATATTTTTTACCTCATTTTTGGTACCTGTGGCAAATAAGGACCAAATATACTAGTGCCTTTTAGTCTAATGTGCTTATAGAGAAGTTCTCAAAACATGCACCTTCATATTCAAATTTGCAAAGTATTGTTCACATTGCCTTTATGGTGAAACTTGCCAAGTTTTATACTTTATCATAATTTCTAGGAGGGAAAAACTACTGGAACAGAGTGGTTGACTCAGAGGAGTAAAAGAAGACGCAAATTACTCTAAAATGTTGGAGGAAGTTTGGCAAGAAGAATAGACAGGATATCTGCAGATAAAATGGCAAATACAATTTTAAATAGATGTGGGGGATCTAATTTTTTTCCCTCTTAACTCTGTATTACCTGAAAAATGCATATTATTTAATTTGCTGATAATGCAAAAAATGATTACAAGTAAATTAAAATATGAATTTGGACTTTTGATTTCAATTTCAACATGCAAACAGCATTAAAACCATTACTCCTCACCTTAACAAGAAAAAGTGGGACAAGCGTAATAACAATTTTTTTAAATCATCAAAAAACTAAGGTCATAGTACAAAACTGTTATCTCAAAACCTCATCTCAAACTGATAAGAAAAGTGCATCCTAAAAGTAACAGCCAAGATCAGCTGACCTGGAACAGAAGCCGTTGGAATCAGAACTGATATAAACACATAAGGGCTGATTTTGACAAATTGCTGGAAGTTGAGTTTGGACTCCTTTGTGTGAGAAATTCCTAATGACCACAATATTGAGGTGAGTTGCAGTGTATGGCATACTTTTGTGTGATTTACCTTTCACACCCTCTTTAGATGCATATAATGGTAATCCGAGTAAAGGAATCTTCTCACATATGTCAAGGGAGAGTAAGAGAATCCTTGTGAATTATTCTGAGAATTTTCCATAAACAAAGGCTACCTTCCAGGAGTAAAGACTTTTCCTTTTCTGTATCAGTGTCTAATCTCAGGACAGGGAAGGGCTCTTCTCCCATTTCAACTCCCTGGAGCCTTCCTGTCTCAAATAAAAGAGAAAAACAGTCAGTAGTCATCAAGCCTTTAAGAAAATTGACTAGGAATGCTGCAGAGCAGGCAAAAGAGTAGGAAGTGGCAGAGAGGGAGTGGTTATATCACTATAGAAACAGTTGTAAAGGTCTCAGCCCAAAGACATGGTTGACTAAAAGATTAGATTTAATTGTAAGATTATAGAATGCTTCTCCTTAGCCTTCCACACCTTATCTCCACACCAAAAAGGCTCCTGCATTATAACAATGAATTATAGCTGAAAAGCTGTAAGACACAAACTTTCTCTCAAGAGTACTTAGAAAGTACAAAGTAAACATTGGAGACAAAATACAAGGTTACAAAAGAAAAGTGAAGCCTCTGGCACCTACAGCTGTAGCAAACATTAAACATAGACCAAATTCTAAACTATTGTACATGTATACTCACACTAAAGGCCTATTGTCCTCAGTTTCCATTACCCAATGAACCATGTTCAGCTTTAAACAAAAAAACTGCAAGAAGTGTCAAAAAAAAAAAAAAGGAAAGAAAAGAAAATCTGAAGACACAAAATAATAATCAGATAATCAGAACCGGACTCATATATGAGAGAAATGTTGAAATTATCTTAAAGGAAATTAAAATTACTATAATTAATATGTTAAAAGCTCTAATGGAGAAAGTAGGCCACATACAAGTACAGATGGACAATGTAAGAAGACAGATAAAATTCTAAGAAGAAATCACAAAGAAATCCTGGAAATCAGAACACTGTAACAGAAACGAAGGACAACTTAAGTGGGTTCAGCAGTAGACTTGACATGGCTAAAGAATTGTGAACGTGAGTACAGGTCAATAAGAATTTCCACAATTAATATTCTAATAAAAAACCAATGAAGCAAACACACCATAGAAAATCAAATATTTGTGAGACAAGTGAGAACAAAACAGAAAAACTATTTGAAGTAGTCATGACAGTATATTATATTAAAACTCCAGAATAACCTTAAAAAATCATAAAAGAACAAAAATACTGTACCTGTAGAAGTGCAAGGATAAAAATTATAGCAGACTTTTCATCAGAAACCACGCAAACAAGAAGAGAATGGAATGAAAATCTGAAGTTTTGGGAAAACAAAAACACCAGCCTAGAATTTCATATGCAGCATACCTTTCAAAACAAATAATAAAGACTTAGACACACAAAAAATGGCAAAATTCACTGCCTGCAAACCTTCCCTGCAAAAGATTCTTCCATAGAAGGAAAATGAATTAGAAACCTAAATTTACACACACATACACACACAAAAAGTATAAATAAGCATTGGACAATACATTTTAAGAAGTAAACTAAAATATTTTATTTTTCCTAGTTATTTAAAAATATCACCGTTGATTTATCACTAGTGAAGTATTATTTTATAGTATCAACATCTATGAAGTGTACTAAAGTAAAAGTTTATTGCTTTAGTATGATATGATTATAGCAGGTAAATGATTGTTTCTTTCCCAGGGCAAAGTTTGTGGTCATTTTCTCTTGAAATTTCCAAGTATGTTCAAAAAATACTTTCAGGCAGTCAAATATTAGTTTGAATATTTTTCTATGATTTCTGTGAAAAATAATGATGCCATTTTATATAATCATCAAACTTATCTAACTCACCCATCTCAGAGAGCTGGTGGGATGGTTTTTCAGCACCTTTCTAACTTCCTAGATCCTATTTTCTATGTTACAGAATCTAACTTTCAATTCTAAATCTAACTTCGAAACAGAAAAACTCACTTCTAATTGAGATTCCATATGACTTTAGGTCCGATTTCCACAACATATTATTTTGAATCATCATTTAGTGACTGTACATTAGTTCCCAAAGTTTTAGGACACTGCCAAATTCTATGTGCCTATGAAGAGTTATTTGGTTTGACTTCCTGTCTATATAATTTGGTTAGTAACCATAAAGTGATACAAGTGAGATCCATATTCCATATCGGTCTCTAAACGGGCCAGTACTAGAAAATTGAGTGTGGCCTTGATATATTTTGCAATTTATATTTTACCCATCAGAAACTCTGCCTGGAGCTCCTATATTTTGGTTTATTTCATATTCCAAGCCATTTCCTAAATGGATCTGGACTATTGTAGCAAACATTTCCTGGATACTGGCAGAAGATATAAGACTCCTAGTTCAGAGACAAAGGAGTTTATTATTTACAGCATAAAAAACAGCGTGAGATGCAGGTTCAAACTGATTTCCCTGGTGTTCCAAGTCTCATGGAGGCAAAATAGAGGGATCAAGGTGAATGCTACACACACAATGGATCTGAGCCACAGATGAGCATAACCAAGTTTAGGAAACTCCCATATTTTATAGTCGCTGCAAGCTAATGTATCCTAATTTTTTCTCAGATGAACACGTCATCTTTGTTGTAATAGACAGTAAGCAAACCTGTCCTCTGCTTCACAAATAGTTTTGAAAATATAGCCTGAGACAAAGGTTATTAAAGCTTCTGCTTATAGAAGACATTCAAGCAACCCATGGAGAACTATCTCCTGACAGCATATTACATGGCAAAAAATACGTGGTGAAATTCAGATAAATTACTCGTCTGCACATATAGGTTTAGAGTGTGCTTAGTCAGGCTATTCTTCTGACAAGAATGTATTATTTACCATAGATCCCTCAAATTTGCAACTGCTGACAGATCCAAGCCAGAATTTCCAACACTCCCTAAATACTTTCTAGTAGGGTGGCAGTTCTAGTGTTAGCTTTTCTCAGATTACCACTAGATGTCAGATAATAGACTTCACTAATTGCAAACTTATTGAGTGATATTTATAACTGATTTTTTAAATGTCCCTTCAGCAGAGTTTCATTTAGCTTTTCTATAGTAGTGGATGTGACACTTAGTGTAAGATCATAGGTAAGAATGTCCATACACTATTAAACATATTTTTATAATGTATCTTTCACAGTCACCATTATTATAAATTCAGTCTCTTATTAGATTACCTATTATGCTAAAATAAGTAAAGTTGCTCAGTTTTACAATGCAGTCTCTTACTGACTTTCTACAAAAGTGAAATGCTAACCTAATCTTCAGGAAATGGTTCTCAGTAGCACTGCAGCTTTGAGAGAATGCTTCTTAATAATGTTTTGGTAAAATGACTTGCGTTCCTCTGGGCATATTTCCAATAGGGGGATTGCTGGGTCATATGGAAGGTCAACTTCTCGTTCTTTCAGAAATCGCCACACTGTCTTCCAAGGAGGTTGCACTGGTTTGCATTCCCATCAGCACTTTTTCATGTGTGTGTTGGCTGCCCATACATCCCTTCCAAGTGACTCCTATTGGGAATAAACCCGGAGGAACTCAAGTCATTCTACCAAAAAGATACCTGCACATGCGTGTTCGTTGCAGCTCTATTCACAATGGAATATTATGCAGCCATAAAGAAGGACAAACATATGGACTTAGCAGGAACTTGATGAATTTAGAGTCTATCAGACTCAATGATTTATCACAGAAACAAAGAACAGAGTACCATATGTTCTCACTCATAAGTGGACATTGAACAATTATTGTAATACTATAAGAAAGGGATTGGCAGTAATGGGACACTGCCAGGGGAAGGGGATTGGCAGTTGAGGGAAACTGCCAAGGGAGGGAGGGGCACACCTCATCAGCAAGGGTAGCTGCACGATCAATGTTTATATACCTAACCCTGAATTGTACCTCACATCTTTAAAAATTTTTTTTTAAATGTTTAAGTGTTTCCTCCTTGGTGAAGCCATTCTGTTCTCTCCAATTCTTCCTCTTTTTTTTTCTCTTAGGTGCATTAATTACTTTCAGTCACCCAAAACTATTATTAATTCCTGTGATTTTCATTTTTTAAAAGAATGAGCTGCTTAAATATATGGATACTTCTTTATTCTTGTTCAATTGAGTCTAATTTAACCTCTGAAATCTTGAGTTCCTTTGAACTGTAGCCCTCTGTTCTGAGTCCTTGTCTTCTATCATATCTAGAGATAAAGTGTTTCCTAAATCATAACTTCTTCTTCATCTCAAATACTAGCTATATTTTTAAGTTATATTTCACAATTCTTATCTTTTATTTATATAAGGTCCTAGTATACACATGCATATACATGCACCCTTAACTGAAAAGTTGCCCTAAATTATATTTACTAAGATCAACTTTGACACACTCTGTGTTGTCTTCTGCTTCTTAAAAAAGTTCTAGAATGTATACCCCAAAATTGATTTGCTATTCAATAATTATTCCTCAATCTGGCATTTTAAAAACACTGATTTAATTGTTACACAATTTTCAATTATCTGCTAGGCATGTGCACTATTTCAGATGCAGTCTAATTTCTAAGAACTAAGCTGCCGAAGCTGCAATACTTTTTGTCAATACTGCTGCTAAAATTATTTTTTGGCATTTGGATTTTTGCTGCTTTCATTTGCTGTAGATTTTTCTGTCCAAATGAACACGATATAAGCCTTTCATTTCTAGTACACTTTTTAAAAACCTATGCATAAAACTGCAATCCTTATCTTCATTATATAGATGTATAACACGTACACAAGGTAGAAGAGAAAGAAAAAATTTTCTGAAAAAATAGGATAGCAGATATAGTTCTTACTTTATAAAGTTGCCCTCTTGTGTCCCCAAGTAGAAATCTATTTAAAATTATAATGAGAGAGAAAAAAGGGGAATGGAAGGAAAGAAGGAAGGAAGAGGGAGAGAAAAAGAAAGAAAATGAGGCCCAGAGGTAGTAAGGGAGGGAGGGAGAGAGGAAAGGAGGAAGGAAGGAAGGAAAAGAACTGACTCTTAACTAGACTCAGAAACACACAGAAGGAATGAGACTATTCAGTCTCACAGTTTACTGTGTATCTTCCATTATAGACTTTGTGGACAGAGAGATGTATTTTCATGCGTTGCCTTCTTTCTTCTATACATTAATTTGGCCACTGTTACTATAGTAGAAGAGCAACTACTTTTCAAATGGTATGTGGAGTATTTTCTTTCACCTTTATATAAGAGAAATCAAGTGAAATCAAACCATTTACTAATAAAGATAGTAAGTTTTCTAAAGCAACATTTAATGCTACATAATTTTAAATGTTGTTGAAAACAATTGTTGAAAATTAAATTTACATTCTTGACCTTTAAACACTTCTTTAAAATTCAATTTTTGCTCTATTATTAATATTATCTAAAGTTATAATACATACAACGAACAAGAATCATTATTCAATGATCAAATTTTATTTAATGCTCATGGCAATTTCATTTTTGCAAACCTTCTAGCCAACTTCCTGCTAAAATGATTAGATTATAAATGTTTTTGACTTGTTAAATTACCGATGAGCTACATACAAAAAATAAAGTTTATTCTACTACTTTTTTGTTTATTCTAGTAAGCTTATTATTCTACCCTTTAATATGATGTTTATTAAATATATTATAATATTTTGAGTTTTTGTGTAATTTGTGAGAACAAGTTTACACCACATTAGCTACTTTAAATCTGTGTGAGTTAACTGCTATATGTTGTAGACAATGAAATTGAGTACGAGAATACTGCTTTCAACAATTTCTTACTTAGATATTTTGGTGCTTCCTTCAGAGTTCTTCATATATTGCATTGATTTGATTTTCTACCACATAGACCAGTGAAAATATAAGATTCAAGGCATATATTGATTAGATCTAAATATATATTTCTCAAGTGAAGTAAACATAATAGAGGATGTTTCAGTTACCTATTGCATTGTTTAAAAAACTATAAAATATAGTGGTTTAACATACTAACAATCATTTGTTTTGCTCATTATTTTACATTTTAGTCAGGGCTTGGTGGAAAGTTTGTCACTGTTCTATGTAATGTCAATGAGGTAGCTCAATTAGGTCTGGAAAATCAGATTCCAAGATGTTGTATGCTCATGCCTTGTCCCTTGGTGTTGCCTTGACAATTCCTTTCCAGATGAGCCCCTCCTCCAACATATGGTTATATTCAAGAGCAAACATCTGAGAAACTCTTGGCAAAAATGTCAGTTTCTTAAGTCTTGGGCTTGGAAACTGGTGACCTAGGATACATTTCTGTGTATTCTAGTCATCAAGTGGACACAAATCCCAGCTTCAAGAGGATCTGGTGTGAGTTCCACCTTTCAATGATAGAGACACCAAATAATATGGGGGCATAGTAAAACTGCCACAGAGATTTTAATGATTTTTTTCTCTATTGGATAATCTTCTATGTCCTACTTTAGAAAATAGATACATTGAAGAATATGCAATTAAAAACCAGGAGACTAGATATTGATATAACTATAGTCCATGCAGGGCAGTGATAGTGATGACGGGGAAAGGGAGTCAGTGACAATAACACATATATTTAGGAGACAAATTCATAGTACTTGCTGACTTGTTGTACAATACTGGGAGGAGAATAATATAAGAGATCAAAATCTAGGTAAATTAGAGTGAATATAGTGTCACTCATCAATCTATTTATACTGTAAAAGACAAGTCACAATTGTGGAGAATAGGAAAGCCAGATAATGAGTGAGTAGTGATTTTGTTTAGTTTGATGACTCTGGATGGATAATTTCTAATGAAAAATTGGAAAAAATAAATTTAGAACTTGATAACTAAGTATTAAATTTAGAAGACATCAGTGTTTAGGTTGTAGATGGATTCATGTGAGCAAGATTTCTCTTGATGCTGTTAGATCATGGGGAGAAAATAAAACCGAGACTTAAAAATTGAAAAGCATTACAGTTTTAAAACCATGACAAAATGCTGGACATAGTGATTCACTTCTATAATCCCAGAGCCTTAGGAGGTCAAAGTAAGAGATTTGCTTAAAGCCAGAAGTTTGAGACCAGCTTGAGTAACATAGTGAGATCGTGTTTCAAAAAAAAAAAAAAGATATGACAAAAAGAATCCACTTATGGGACTGAGAAAATATGAAACAAAATAGGAAAGGACTGTCATAATAGCCAAGGCAGAAGAAATTTAGAAGAGAAAACTTGTTGTTTATATTTAATTTATTAATTTAGAAAGTAGAAAGTATGTGCCAGTTAACTTAAGACATTCTAACTAGGTTTCTTAAAACTATAAACAGATGGGGAAAATATCAAGTGGAGGAAGAAATAAACCTTCTTTGTTCTCTAAGATCCACCCTTTCTTCCACCTTCTCTTAAACTGGATTTAAGAGTGTACTTCCTCTTCTTAAACAATCTACCCCAATTTGGAAAATAAGATACTTTTCTTAGTGTATTCCAGCTCAGAGTCAATTTTACTAATGTCTGTGGACTAAGGATAGGTAAATATCATAGCCCAAAACAAGCAATTATTTCATTTGATTTTCAGTTTGCGACAAAAATGTGACTTTCCTGCTAATGTTCTGCTTCTGTGTAGCAGAGAATATATATATATTTTTTGTCCCTAATAATAACACTCTGAAAGACATCCTTCTTCTCAAAGCCTCAGAGGTCTTTTACTCCTCACCAAGGTCCACCTTCCAAAACCAGGTTTCCTTTATGCGGACTCACTTAATGATTGATAAGGAAGATTGTCATCTTAGAGAAATCTCAGCAATAAACTGCTCAAAACAGCATTGTTCTAACTGATGGTCATGGCACTTATTCTCAACACAATCTCCTACAATAGTAAGTGCTCTATAAAACTCAAGATAATATGAATTACTTGCATATATGCCTTTTAAAAAGTAATGTATTTTGTAATCATTATAAATATGAAGTAAAAAGATGTTATAAAATAATATGCATTTTATTATATAAATTTATAGAAAATAATGGATTAGTTAGAAGATATAATGAAGTAGTCAGTTGCTTGCACCTATAAATTGAATTACCATGATTGTGGCAGTTACAAATTCAGACTTGTTCAGATGTGTGGTGTGTGTGACACATATATTGTATCATAAGTAGTGTTGTTGGCGGTGACTCAGTTTTATGAAATGAATAGCTCTTGGATGTTGTGAATAAAACAAAGACATTCTTCCTAAATTTGCATAATTATTATATTCTTCCAAAATTCAATGTATACTAAAAAACAGGGACAATTATTTGTTTATATGTAAATCAAGAATAAGTTCCAGGCTCATAATTTGAAGAGAGTTTTCACATACACAAATGTCCAGAAAGATATCTAAACTTAGTTTTTGGCAGTTCAATCATTTAAATGGTTCTCTTTTGCCCTACACTACCTCTGGCATCCTTCCACTAACTGCCTGCAGTAGTACCAAGTCATTGTTATGAAAATTCTTCTTCTTAATTTTTCAAAATTCTTTCTAGAAATTTGTATAATTCTATGAATAAGCAACCTATGGCTTAGACATTGAACATGTCAAAAAAAAAAAACAAAAACACATCTACTACTAACAGAAACTGACCTTACTTCATAAAGTCTGCAAACATCAGTGTCATAATACAGTAGATAAGCTTCATATTAATCCAGATAAACTGTAAATGGTGAGAAGTTTTTGTTTTGTTTTAAATTGAGGGCATAGATGATAGTGGCAAGAAGACATAGAATGATAGGAAAAAAACTATTTTAGTAGATTAATTTTTTTAAAGACTGAATAATTTCAGCCAGCAAAAATATATACAACTCATGCACACAGCATGGTTGCTAAGGAAGGAGGAAGTATATAATAGATATTTTCAGATAACTGGATGAGGGTAATGCTTACATAATTAAGCAAATTTAAAATAATGATTTAAACAATCCTGGGGAAAAAAACTTGCATTCAACACAAATTTAAGCTTCATTTAAAACAGTGGTTCCAACATTTTTGGCATCAGGGATTGGTTCCGTGGTAGGCAATTTTTCCACAGATGGGGAGGGAGGAATTATCAGGCATTAGATTCTCATAAAGAGTATGCAACTAGATCGCTCGCATTCTAACATAGCTGCTGATCTGGCAGAGCTCTGCTCATCCGCCACTCACCTTCTGCTGTGGGGACAGGTTCCTAACAGCAAGGACCCTTACAGGTTCATGGCTCGGGGGTTAGGAACCCTTTATTTAATTTTTTTTTTTTTAGACAAAAGAAAACATTACTAACCCTGTTTTCCTACTTCTATCCAACTGTGACTTGAATTCTTTACTTTGGTGCTTTCTCCCAGCCAGTATTTCCAAATTCCATATTGATTCTGCATTCTAGTTCCAAAAACAAAAACAAAAACTGGTGTCACCAATGTATTATTTGTATAATTTTCGGAAAAAAACTGACTTACCATTTGTCAAATTCATTTAAAATTGTGTGGTATGTGTGACACATATATTGTATCATAAGTAGTGTTGTTGGTGGTGACTCATTTAAAATTCATTTAAAATTGCACTTGTACTTCTCACTTTGCGTCAGTAACAAACTTGCCTAATTTAATATCATCTGCAAAACTGATGAGCACATTTTCAATTGCTTTGTTCAGGTTATTAATAAGTGTGGACTTCTAAGAATAGATTAATATTCAGAATGCATTCTTCTATAACTTGGCCCACTGAGAACAAATCATTGATTGCTTCTCAAGTTCACCCTTAGTTTATTCGTTTGCCAAAAAGCAAGGATTTTTAGATAAGTGATATCATTATAATTTTGACTAGATGGTAAGCTGTTCATTTACACTGTTAAGTCTACGTTAAAAGAGAGCTGTGTTCAAAGTTAAAGGAAAAAAAACAAGACTTTATATGTATTTCATTGCTTCTCTAGTGTTGGCAATAGATATCAGTATTTTATTTAGATTATTTTGTTTATACTTTACAACAACTCTGTGAGCTGGTTACTTCTAGTATCCCTATAAGTAAGATCTGAAACCAAAAACCTAGTCAATCTAAATTATTTCATAACGTGACATTATAAACAAACAAAATCCAAGTATGCTTCTTCAGATACCACTGAAAATTGTTTATATTCTTCAATTTTATTTAATAATTCAAAGTTTTGATAATGTGGTAAAAAAGAAGAAAAGAAAAAAAGAAAAAAGAAAACAAGCCATAATTCATTAAAAAGTACCTAGTATATTCCAATTATTTTAAATAGATATTTATTTGTGTAGCATGTCCTCATTCTTTTCTGGGAAACAGGTATTGAATTAGTTTTTTGTGTCTAGTCTGCATTTAATGCTAATTAGTTAGTAGTAAACAATAGCTTTTTTATGAAGTTTAGTATTGAATAAAATGTTGACAAATGACTCATAATTTACCGACAGAAATGTTATGAAAGGATAATTTCAGTGTACTAAGAAGCATAGAATAGAGGACATAATCCAGCCCATCATGGGTCAGGAGTGATGTCTCAGAGCAAAGGATGTTTACAACATGAATGTGATGGATGTGAAGAATCCTGCTACTCATTTAAATCAGAGAGTTTTCTCTGCTTGTTATCCAGTGGGTGGCTACATGAAATTGTAAGCAATTTTCCAGGCACATTTTGAGTTATGGGTACCCATGAGATCTAGAGCTATTCGATAAAGTAGGCTTTGGTATGTTGGGACAAGGGATGTGGAGGATGCTGTTGCTTTTGGAAAACTTTCATCTCTCCAGTTAAAACATAAACCTCATAAGAGTAATCTTTTTCTACAGTTTCTTCCAGTGAATAATACATTTTTTTGTCCTTTTGGGAAAACTTTCTGAAAGTGTTTTAATCCACCTTTTTCTCTCCTGAACAGAAAAACAAGTCTCTAAAGGGCTAAAGATTAATATAATTTGCCTCCAAAAGAAATTGGAAATTAAAAGAATGAGAATGACTTCCCTAATCATCTTTTCCTTTCAGTTAATTGTATATTATACAATTGATTGGTGTGTGGTAGAGCTATGTACAGTCTAGGGAGAGCCTGCAAATGCCAGTATCTGTGCCTCTCTCAGTAAATTAAAAAATGGTGGCAGTCTGGATGCTTATTTGCTGTAAACTCCTTCTATGAAAACAGTAATTCGTGAGGCTAGAAGACAATAAATTCACATAAACTCAGTTTTAGCACAAAATAAATTAATTCCCAAGAGACATGCTACAATAATAAGAAAAATAACAAAATTAAAGTTAATAGATAAGTGGGAAAAATAGAATGTATCTTATTCTTTCAAAGATATGAGATAAATTGTAAATAAAAGACATCTGTCATTTGTAAATTGTGTAAAATATGTCAATTTGTCTACATCCCAACATTATTTTTACATGCTTACATCTGAAGATATAAATTATTCAAACAATTTAATAATGCTACTTTCAGTAACATATAGATGTATAGATGTTACCATAAATATTTAATCTCTGTAAAAACTTTTTTATAATAATTCCTTGTATCTAATTTAAAATTAGAGAGTAAGCTGCAGTATGTGATAGCCCTTTGCTTTATTATCTGTTTTATGAGTTCTGAAAATGTGCTTACCACACAAAAGAATCTTTGGATTAAATGTAATATAACTCAATGTTTAAAGTTTATACAACTTCCTATACCCAATATTGCAGAAAACATTATATAATACTCAATATCATTAACATAGTTCTAGAATGTATCCAGGTGAATGTATTTTGAACATAGGACATGATATTAGGTCTAGACCTAAGGGTAAATATCATGTACTTGATCCATTTTTTTTTTTTTTTTGGTTTTTGAAAGTGCTTTTTATGCACATATACACCTTAGACACAATGAACACATTTTTATGTCTACGATAAATAAAAAGTATTAATTATTTTCATCTGCTTTATCATTTAGTGAGCCATTGCTATTCATGGTTCCATGATTCATTTGGTCATAAGAATTCAACATGAACTAAGTAGAATATATTGAACTATACTTCCAATTAACTTATTTTAAAAGTGATCCCATCTGGAAAGTTATTAAATTGAATTGGTGCTGGGGCATGTTTCTGTAGAATACAATTTTAACAATTTATAGCAATGCTACTGAACTTCAAGTGCCCTTTTAAGAAAATAATTATAATGTACCTCATGCTACCACTAAATAGTATATAATACTATCATGTGTTTCTAATATTACTGATCTATTCCAACTTCAACATAAATTTAAATTTTTACTTAGTATCCAATCCAAACTATGCTCATTATCTGATGAAAATCTCTAACAATTATTTTTTGTCTGTTACTCTTTTAAAAATCCCAGGAAAACCCCCAAATCAAAACCATCCTCAGCACAAAAAAATTTATAGAAAAAATGCTTTGCTTAAAAAAATGAACATTTTATGGTATAATGCATTTCTTTCTACTTATTTATAGTTGCGTAGAGAAGTATTCAGCAGAAGGAGATTCAAATTCTCATTTTGGTCAAAATTAAGATGGGGCAATTTAAGAAAGAATATCGCAACTCCTTCAGACATATTAATTATGGTTTTATCTTAATCAGATAAAACCATTTGCTTCTGTAAGCTTCATCACATGGGACAAAAGGAAAAAATATAAAATACAAGTAAATAAAATAAGAGTTTTCTAGCTTTTTTGATAATGGTGCAGTTTTTCAAACATTTAAATTTTCTTACAAAAGAAATGTTAACTATGATTCCAATAAATGGTCAAAACTAAATAGTTTAACTAGTTATCCAAAAACTTTTAAAATTATATACTACTTTTCAGAACTTAATTTCAAAAGATATTTTAGACAAACTACTTATATAGATAGACTGCATGCTCTTCACCAAGGTTTTGTAAATAGATGCCATTTTCCATCAAACTTTTGACAAAAGGTGGTAATTCTAGAGTCCCATCAAAAACCTATATTAAAACTTTCTAGTTTTAATGTAAATGTAGTCATATGCTTAACTAGTCATTTATATTTACTGTAGCTTGGGATAAGATTGAAATCAGGGTATACAGCCTGTTAGAAATCACAAAACTGAATAAGACATTATATCACCTCCTGATATAAAGATCACCACTTAGACACAGAGACAAAATTTTCTTCACTGAAGTAATTTAAATCTATTAAAATATAAATGCATCGATGCATAACATTCCAAAGTTTCATATTTCACAGAAAAATGGCAAAAAATATTCATTTGGAAAAATTATTCAACTAGTCAGTCAAACTGCCCAACTCAACCTTAGATAAAACAAAATATATCACGTCACAAGGTATGCCAGAAAGTGCTAAAACTGTCCCTCATCTAGAAATATTAGCTATACATCACAATTGTTTCTTTCTTTTACTTACATGCATATATGAACCTTGAAGAAACATGATAGAAATTTTTTTAGAGATAGACAAAAAGGATTGCTGACACTGCAGTGTGGAAGTATAGCAGTCTTGGTGTATCATAGATCTAATTGAGAAGATTCTAGAATTTTTCTTTGAATTCATCCAGACAGAAAACCAGGTAGGCCTATATAAGGTGAAGACTGATAAGGAGACCTCAAAGGCCAGAATCCTTGAAGACTACGCTTCACTGAAAGAGGAATTAATAAATCTGGCCCCTTCACCAAAAGAAATGTCAACATTTTATTTTATTTTATTTTTTCGTGAGGTTTACAGGGAAAAATATCTCAGCAAAGCAGTAGGCTTTTAAAGTCTAAATCTGCACTACTCTTATGGTGTAGAAAGGCAAAAAATGAAATTTAAATATAAATAAATATTGTTCTTCACAGGATGGACAGTTGAGGAGAACAAAGCTTATGCATGTATGCTTCTGGATATGTCTTCTCACAACAAGGAAGTAGGTACAATTCGTCTATATGATACCATGGCAAGAGGGTAAATGCAGACAAGAATGAGTAGTGAACATATAAATTTGAATAAGATTGACTTATATCAAGTGCTCTCTCCAAAAAGAGAGAAAAAGAAAAGGGTGAGAGGTGAAGTTTTAACTGCATCTGCTGAATTTCATTTTTAAAAGTGATCTCTAATGTAAATAGGCTAAATTGTTATTTTCTCTTTCCTTATTGGTGTTCACATAGGTGTCTGTTACATGATTTCCATAATTTCTTTTCTTTTTTTTTTTGAGTTGGAGTCTCACTCTGTCACCCAGACTGGAGTGCAGTGGCCGCTCCCGGCCACCACAGCCTCGACCTGCTGGGCTCCGGCAATCCTTCCGCCTCAGCCTTCTGAGTAGCCAGAATTACAGGCATGAGCTACCATACTCAGTTGATTTTTTGATTTATTGTAGAGATGAGGTCTCGCTACCCAGGCGGGTCTCGAACCCGCGGGCTCAGGCAATCCACTCACCTCAGCCTCCCAAAGGCGCGGGATTACAGGCTGAGCCACCGAGCCTAGCCATAATTTTTTATATGTTGGAATATTTAAAAATTTAAAATTATATATATATTCTTGTTTAAACATTTTACCTAATCATTAATAATATAATTTGCACTTTAAATTGTTCATGTCCTCTTAAAAAAATTATTAGCAAATAAGTAAGAAAAGTAATTTCAACATTGGAAGTCATCTTTTTGAATTATACCTGTATTTTAAATCTATATTCTGAAGGTCTCTTTTTTTTAGTTGGAGTCTCACTCCGTCTCCCAGGCTGGAAGGCAGTGGCATGCTCCTGGACGCCACAGCCTCGACCTGCTGGACTCTGGTGATCCTTCTGCTTCAGCTTCCCAAGTAGCTGGAACTACAGGCATGCGCGATTACGCCTGGCTGATTTTTTATTTATTGTAGAGATGAGGTCTCTCCAAGTTGCCCAGGTGTGTCTTGAACTTGCAGGCTCAGGCAATCCACTTGCCTCGGCTTCCCAAAGTGCTGGAATCACAGGCTGAGCCACTGAGCCCAGCACTGAAGGCCTCTTTTAGCTACTAATATCAAGTGAAGCCACACCTTAATGAAATTATCAAAATGTCAAGATTTAAAGTAAAATAAAACAATTGATGTCATAAGGGTACAAGTTTTTGTGGCTATCAATATTTAGAGGGGTTGTATGAGGTCATGAATTTATACCAGCTAGTTACAGCTGTTATTCAATTGACAGATCATAGTCACTCAGGAGCTTTAAATACAGTGTTTCAGTTTTGATTGGTTGTTGAATATTTGTGATATCACTCTTGTATATAACTTACTACTATTTCCGAAGGCAATATCCAAAGAAAATATAGTAAGAGCAACGTAGTATTCTTTCTTCCTCATACTTTTTTTCACATTTGGACCAGAAGTACAATTTTTAGTAAAAGAGTCATGCCTCAAAACTTTCCTGCCATGGAAATGTCCAGATTGGTAACCCAGGGTGAAAAAAAAGTACTGGAATGTTTGGCAGGAGAACTCTAATCTTTAAAGTTATGCTTAAAATAATTAACTCCAAACAGATGGTAGTTTGCTTGGAGAACACACAATAATACACAAATAGGGAAGTTTGAGAGTCCACAGTTTGCAGAAAAATCTCTAATAGTTTGGAAAGTTAAAAAAATCCTCTATAGCTAGGCGTGGTAGCCTGTAGTTCCAGCTACTTGGAAGGTTGAGGCAGAAGGATCGCTGGAGCCCAGCAGGTCGAGGCTGCGGTGGCCTGGAGTGGCCACTGCACTCTAGTCTTGGGCGACAGAATGAGACTCCAACTCAAAAAAAAAAAATCCTCCAACAAAATGTTTAGTATTTTAAAATTTTGAATTTAAAAATCTGTGCTAAATATTGAAGATTAAAACATTTGCAGAAGTTTATTAAAATATTCTATTATGTGGTATTTATTTGTATGTGTCTATAAAATATTAACATGTATTATTGCTTTATCAATTGATGTGCATATTCTATAATGTGTCAAGGGAAATGAAAGAATCCTTGCTGCAATTTTCTTCAACAAAAGCCACCTGGTACAAAGAGTATAGGCAAAGTTTTCTGTTTCTTATCTCTTCAAGCTTATGTCTCTTAGCTTTTTGTAGGTGCATACTCTATGTACTCAATAAAAATTATCTTAATAGACATGTAGAATATTAGCCATAAAATGCATCAATTTGAGAACTACTCTTTGAACTATGATCTGACCAGTTGTACATTCTATATGTCATGTCATATAACATGATAAGCATTTTGTACATTAATTTTTGAAAGCGTCTCAGGAATATAGCAAAACCATATTTCAACAAAGTAAATTTTTTGCTATGTTTATAGTCAACACAAATCTGCATTTTTCATTAAAATGTATTCCATTTCACTGACAGTGATTACATACAATACATACTAAATAAATTTTCGTTTTGTTTTTGTTTTGAGTTGGAGTCTCAGTCTGTCCCCTAGGCTGGCATGCAGTGACAAACTCACGGCCACCACAACCTTGACCTGCTGAATTCAGAGGAGATCCTTGTGCCTCAGTCTTCCAAGTAGCTGGAATTACAGGCATGCACCACCACACCCAGCTAATTTTTTGATTTATTGTGTAGATGAGGTCTCGCCAAATTTCTCAAGCTGGTCTTGACCCCATGAGCTTAGGCAATCCTCTCACCTCAGCCTTCCAAAGTGAACCACCTCACCCGGCTAAATAAATATCCTAACACGGAAACTGAATTTTCAGGGAACAACAATAACTAACAACAACAACAACAACAACAGCAACAACAAAAACTCTGAACATTACCTTACCTGAGAATAACCTCAGATTCTAATAGTTTAATGAACTGGTGTCAGGAATATTATCGTTGACTACTCCATATGTGAAAATGCTTCTTCCACTGAACAACACATTTTTATAAGTTATTTAATACTAGTTACACAAAGTCTTTTTATTTAAAATAGGATTTTTCTTTTATGAAAATCTAATTTTTATCACTTGTATCTCTGACCACTTGAGGCCATAGCTAATTATTGTAGTACAAGTAGGATAAAACTAGCTTAAAGGTTATATGGCAATGTTTTTATAAGAACCTTTGGCTTTACTCTGCAAATCGATTTAGAAAAAATCTAATGAGCCTGTTGAAGGAAGAACAAGCCCAGAAATAATTAATACCATGCACATATCTGATTCCCTGAAAGGAAAACACTTGCATGGAAGAAATTCATGACAAGATTTAAGATGACAAATGTTTATGAATAACATTCTAAATGTCTGAAGTCAACTGTGCTATAAACCATTTTACAGATTTAAGTCCTAACTGAAATAATATGAATTACATTTAATGAACTATTAAATGGGCCTATAAAAAAATTGGCAAAATAACAGGTTTTCAGAAAAAAAAAATCAATCTTCCTGAAGATCAAACCCGGAAAATACTTCCTCACTCATATTGAATAATATACAAGATCAAATGACATATTCTTTGCATTTCAGAAAGTAAAAGTCATATTTATAATGTGTAAATAAAAGGTATACATGTCATTGTCAAAGATAACATTTAGCAGTGTGACTGAGTACCATCCAAATCTATAGTCTTTAATCACCAAGATGAATAAAATCCCCTTGAAAAAAGTAAAATTATACTTGCATAAGATTTCAGAAATAGCAGTCAAATTATTTGATGTAGGAATTTTAAATATGAATAAGGCTAATTGTTAAACTATATTAAATAATTTTGTTTAATGATAGGCAAAAGATAAATATTTTCATCAGGTATTAACATTAGAACATATTATAATTCGTAGCTGATAAATAAAACAAAATTTTGTTGTTTCCAGAGATTTTCAGTATGTTTTGTATATTACTTTCACATAGTCAAGCAGAAGATGGCAATTATGTTACTGAAGCAACATGTTTTTTGAGTCATTGATGTGACATTGGTTATTTAATGAGATGAAATGCTTTAATCAATTATTTCATAGTGTTTTGTAGAATAATTAAGTTTGATTTTTTAAACATGAAATTAGGGAAGGAGGAACAAAAATTAATAAACAATAATAATTTATGTGAAGGAAAAATTGTGTAAAGCGAGGTTATAACATTGTTTTGATCTATGAATGCTTCTCTTGAAGCCAAAGATTTGATATAACTTTTAAAGGCCAAATCTATATATGACTTTATCTAAATGATTCTTCTAAACTTTAATATCTATAACTAAATATATAGAAAACCTACCTTAGTAGCTATGGTAGGAGCACCTGCAACAGAAAGAGAGTAACAGAGGGAGATTGTCTAAATGTTGGCTTGTTTACTGATTAACTCACTTATTAAGAATGTTATATTTATAAATACATGTATCATATTTCATTAGACTACACAGAATCTGGTTCATGGAATCAACTGTCTAAACATAAACTGTATATATTTTTAGTTATCTGGAATTGTTTATTTCCCCAAAAGAGTGAAAATGAATTCATTAGGTGAAAATTTATCATAGCTATTGGCGTATTTGAAGTTAATTCAGCACTTATTGCTTATTAACAAATATCAGGGTGTTATTTCCACATTCCACAACTGAATTTAGCAAACTATGGCCCACTGTCCCTATTTGTAAGTAAAGTTTTACTGAAACACAGTCAAGTGACAATGGTAGGGTTGAAGAGTTGTGACAGAAACTTTAAAGCCCTCAAACCCCCCAAATATTTACTATTTGCTTCTTCATATAAAAAGTTTGCTAAACTCTGCTCTGCATTGTACTGACTACTTCATATTTCACAATACACCTATTGTTACTATGGTTTTACTTCTGTTTTTAGCAGCAACAGTGGAAATTCATCCTTTTATAAAATAAGTATATATTTGTTGCCATCATTATGGCAAGTGCTCACTCTTCTAAGTACCAGGAACACAGGGAAGAGCAAGACAAGCAAAGTTCTGATCCCACAGTCTCCACCTTCTAATCTGGAAAAGCAAGCATTAAACAAGAAAACACAATGCAAATAAAACAATTTCAGATGGCAATATGTGGAATAGCAAATCATATTTTTAATTATATATATCTTTCATTCTAAAATTGTGGGGTATAGTTAAGGGTTAGGTATGCAAATATACATTGTGCAGAACCCTTGTTGATGAGGTGTGTCCCCCCATCCCCAGACATTGACTACCGTTACTCCCACCTCCATTCCCCTCCCTGCCCCCCCTAGTTTCCCGCCACTGTCAATCCGTTTCTTATAGTATTATGATAGTTGTTCAAGGTCCACTTATGAGTGAGAACATATGATACTCAGTATTTTGTTTCTTTATGGCTGCATAATATTCCATCGTGTATATATACCACATTTTAAAAATTCAGTCCTCTTTTGATGGGCAGCACGGTTGGTTCCATGTTCTTGCTATTGTGACCAATGCTGCGATAAACATATGTGTGCAGGTATCTTTTTAATAGAGTGATTTGGGTTCTGCTGCGTATATTCCCAGTAGGGGGATTGTGGGGTCCTATGGAAGGTCGATATTTAGAACTTTTAGAAATCACCACACTGTTTTCAACAGAGGTTGTACTAGTTTACATTCCCACCAACAGTGTAGATGTGTTCCCTTTTTTGCCATATCCCTCTCTAGCATCTGTCATTTTTTGTTATTGATGATGGCCATTTTGACTGGAGTTAGGTGGTATCTCAATGTGGTTTTAATTTGAATTTCTTGGAGGACTAGTGAGGCTGACCATTGTATCTGTTGGCTGCTTGTATGTCTTCTTTCAAGAACTGTCTATTCATATCTTTTGCCCACTTTGTAATGGGGCTGTTTGCTTTTTTCTTTTCAGCATATTTGAGTTCCCTGTAGATCCTAGATATTAGGCCTTTGTCAGACATAGAGTTGGCAAATATTTTTTCCCAGTCTGTGGGCTGTCTCCCTGCTCTCTTGATGGTTTCTCTGGCTTTGCAGAAGTTTGCCAATTTGATAAGGTCCCACAGGTCTATCTTATCTCTTATGGCATGGGCACTTGGGGTTTTGATCAGGAATTGGCTGCCAGTTCCAATTTCCATAAGAGTGTCTCCTGCATTTTCTAAGGTTCTTATAGTTTGAGGTTTTACATTTAGGTCTCTGATCCATTTAGAGTTGATTTTTTGTGTATAGGGAGAGGTAGGGGTCCTGCTTCAATCTTCTGCATGTGTCAGCCAGTTTTCCTAGCACCATTTACTGAATAGGTTCTCCTCTCCCCAGTGGTTATTGATGGTGGAGACTTTGTCAAAGATGAGGTGGTTGAAAAATTGAGGTTTTGCTTCTGGAATCTCAATTCTGTTCCATTGGTCTATATGCCTGTTCTTGTACCAATACCAGGCTGTTTTGATTATTGTAACTTTATAATAAAGTTTAAAGTCTGGGATTGTGATACCTCCTGTTTTGCTTTTTTTTGCTGAGAATTGTTTTGGCTATTCATGGTTGTTTATGTTTCCATATGAATTCCTGTATTGTTGGTTCTAGGTCTGAGAGAATGTTGCTGGTAATTTGATGGGTATTGCGTTAAATCTGTAGATTGCCTTGGGCAGGATGGACATCTTAACAATGTTGATTCTTC
>NW_007249358.1:340946-421128 GCF_000164805.1 Carlito syrichta
CCTCAGTATTATAAACTCTAATTCCATCCAGGTTGCTGCGAAATTCATGATTTTATTCTTTTTTATGGCTGCATAATATTCCATTGTGTATAGGTACCACATTTTTTTAATTCAGTCCTCTCTTGATGGACAGGACGGTTGGGTCTGTGTTCTTACTATTGTGAACAATACTGCAATAAACATACGTGTGCAAGTATCATTTTTATGAAGTGATTAGAGTTCTTCAAGGTATATTCCCAGTAGGGGGATTGCAGGGTCATATGGAAGGTTCATTTTTAGAACTTTTAGGAATCGCCACACTGATTTCCACAGAGGCTATACTAGTTTACACTCTCACCAACAGTGTAGAAGTGTTCCCTTTTCGCCACATCCTCTCCAGCATCTGTTAGAAGTTAAGTGGTATCTCAGTGTAGTTTTAATTTGTATCTCCTTGATGACTAGTGAGGCTGAACATTTTTTCATGTATCTGTTGGCTGCTTATATGTCTTTGTTTAAGAAGTATCTATTCATATCTTTTGCCCACTTTGCAAAAGGGTTGTTTGTATTTTTCTTTTCAGTACGTTTGTGTCCCTTATAGATCCTTGATGTTAGGCCTTTGTCAGACATGGAGTTGGCAAATATTGTTTCCCAGTCTGTGGGCTGTCTCCCTGCTCTCTTGATGGTTTCTTTGGCTTTGCAGAAGCTTATCAGTTTAATGAGGTCCCACTTGTCTATCTTATCTTTTATGGCCTGTGCATTTTGAGTTTTGAACAAGAATCGGTTGCCAGTTCCAACTTCCATAAGGCTGTGTCCTGCAATTTCTAAAGATCTTATGGTTTGAGGTTTTACATTTAGATCTCTGTTCCATTTAGAATTAATTTTTGTGTATAGGAGATAGGAGTCCTGTTTGAATCTTCTGCATGTCGTCAGCCAGTTTTCCTAGCACCATTTACTGAATATGTTTTCCTCTCCCAAGTGGTGGGTGGTGGAGGCTTTGTAGAAAATGAGTTGGTTGAGAAATGGAGGTATTGCTTCTGGGATCTCAATTCTATTCCATTGGTCTATATGCCGGTTTTTGTACCAATACCAGGCATTTTGATTATAGTAGCTTTATAGTAAAGTTTAAAATCTGATAGTGTGATACCTTCTGCTTTTTTTTTTTTTTTGCTGAGGATTGTTCTGGCTATTCTTGGTAACTTGCATTTCCATATGAATTCCTCTATTGTTTTTTTCTAGATCTGAGAAGAATGTTGCTGGTAATTTGATGGGTATAGAGTTAAATCTGTAGATTGCCTTAGGTAAGATGGACATCTTAATGTTGATTCTGCCAATCCATGAGCATGGAATATTTTTCCACTTGTTTGTGTCATCTTTGATTTCTTTGAGCAGTGTTTTGTAGTTTTCACTGTAAAGGTCTTTCATGTCTCTGGTTAGGAAGATGACAAGGTATTTTCTTTTCTTTCTTTTTTTTTGCGGATATTGTGAATGTGCTTTTTATTTGGGCTTCTGTTTGTTTATTATTGGTGTAAAGAAATGCAACTGTCTTTTGCACATTTATTTTATACCCTGAGACTTTGCCAAAGTCCTTTATCAGTACAAAGAGATTTTTGACATATTCTCTTCATTTTTCAAGGTATGTGATCATTGTCTGCAAAGAGAGATAACTTGACTTCCTCTTTTTCTATTTGGATACTCCTTATTGCCTTCTCTTCTCTAATTGCTCTAGCCAGGACTTCCAAAACTATATTGAACGTGGGGGAGGTGAGAGTGGGCATCCTTGTCTTGTTTGAGTTTTCAGGGGAAATGGTTCCAATTTTTGTCTGTTTAGGAATATACTGGCAGTGGGTTTCTTGTAGATGGCTTTTACTATTTTGATGTATGTTCCATGTAGGCCTAGATGTTCGAGCGTTTTTATCAAGAAAGGGTGCTGGATTTTATCAAGTTTTTTCTTCAACTAATGATATAATCATGTGAATTTTGTTTTGACATCTGTTGATGTATTTAATTACATTTATGGTCTTACAAATGTTGAACAAGCCTTGCATCCTAGGGATGAAGCCTACTTGGTCATGATGGATGATTTTTGAGATGTGTTATTGAATCCAGTTAGCTAGGATCTTGTTGAGAATTTTAGCATCTATATTCATCAAAGATATTGGCCCATAGTTTTCTTTCTTTGTTGGGTGGTTACCTGGCTTGGGTATCAATGTGATGTTAGCTTCATAAAATGGTTTGGGGAGAGTTCCATCTTTCTCAGTTGCCTGGAATACTTTCAATAGAATTGGTATCACCTTCTTTTTATATGTCTTGTAGAATTCTGCTGGAAAGACATCTGGTCCAGGGCTTTATTTGTAGGTAGTTTTCTTATGACATAATCAATTTTCTTGATTGTTGCTGGTCTATTTAGGGTCTCGATTTCTTCTTTCAACCTAGTCAGGTTGTGTGATGTCAGAAAGTCCTCCATTTCCTTAAGGTTTTCACATTTGTTTCCATACAAGTGTACATAGTAGTCTCTAATGATCTTTTGTATTTCTTCAGGGTCAGATGTGACTTCATCTTTTCTATTTCTGATTGTGTTTATTTGGGCTTTTTCTCTCTTTTGCTTGGATAGTTTAGCTAGGGAACCATTGATCTTGATTATCATTTCAAAGAAACAGCTTTTTGTTTTGCTGACTTTTGTATTATCATTTTGTGTTCTGTGTCTCAGATTTGGACTTTTATTTTGGTGATCTGGATTCTTCTCCTGAAGTAAGGGTTTTGGTGTTCTTGTTTTTCCAGCTCCCTTGGTGACTTGTTAGCCTGTAAATTTGTGATCCTTCCATTTTCTTCATTTGCATTTGTAGAGATATGAAATCCCCTCATACTACAGCTTTCATGATATCCCAGAGATTCTGGGAAGATGTTTCTTCATTTTCATTTGTTCTCACGTATCTTTTAATCTCTGTTTTGATTTCCGTGTTGACCTAGGAGTTGCTTAGCATCATGCTGTTTAGTGTCCATGTCTTTGTGGGTTTTGGGGGAACCTTGTTGTTGTTGATATTTATTTTTATTCCACTGTGGTCTGAGAAGGAGAATGGCAAAATTTAAATCTTTTAAAATGTGTTTATGCTTGATTTATAGCCAAGGATGTGGTTGATCTTAGAGTACGTTCCATGTGGAGATGAGTCATATGTATATTCTGTGGTCGTCGGGTGGAGTATTCTGTAGCTATCAATTAAGTCCATTTGGTCAAGGGTCACATTGAGGTTACAGATCTTGTTGCTGATATTTTGTCCTGATGATCTGTCTAGGGTTGTGAATGGATTATTAAGTCCCCAGCTATGATAGTGTTAGAGTCAATATGTTTTTTGAGTTTACCTAGAAGTTGCTTTTTGAAAGTTAGTATTCCTATGTTGGGTTCATATATGTTTAGGATGGATATCTCTTTTTGATGGATTGAACCCTTTATCCTTATGTAGTGGCCTTCTTTATCTTTTTTAATTTGTGATAGCTTAAAGGGTATTTTGTCTGAGATTAAGATCACAACTCCTCCTTTCTTTTGTGTTTGGTTCACCTGAAATTTTGCTTCTCATCGTCTTACTTTGAGTTTGTGAGTGCCTTTCTAGTGAGATGAGTCTCTTGGAGGCAATATATTGTTTCCTCCTGATATTTTATCCATTTTGCCATTCTATGACTTTTCAGTGGTGCATTTATTCCATTCATATTCAGGCTAATTATCTGAATGTGAGAGTTGATCCCTTTCTTAAGTGTTCCTTGCAGAGGTGGTCTGGAGGCAGTGTAAGTTCTTAGGGATTGAATATCTGGGAAAGATTTTAATTCCTCCTCACAGATGAAGCTTAGCTTGGCTGGGTAGGTTATTCTTGGCTGAAATTGTTTATCTTTTAGAACTTTGAAGATAGAGTTATAAGCTTTCCTAGCTGGAAGGTTTTCTGTAGATAAATCTGCTGCTATTCTAATTGGTCTTCCATAGGTAGTCTGACCTTTGTCTCTTGCTGCCTTTATGATTTTTTTCTTTTATACCTACTTTGTTTAGGCAGATTATTATGTGTCTGGGAGTTGGTCTCATTTGTTGTCTTGTAAGGGTTCTCTGAATCTCTTGTGTTTGAATTTTCACATCACTGATGAGATGAGGGAAGTTTTCTTGAATAATTTCTTGGAATGTTTGTTCCAGGGTTGTCTCTGTCTCTCTTTCTGCCTCAGGAAGTTCAATTATTCTTAGTTTTGGTCTCTTGAAGTAATCTCTCATCTCTTGAAGGTTTTGTTCTATCTTTTAAAGCTTCTTTTCTATGTTTTTGACAGTTTGGGTTAGTTCTATAATTTGGTCCTCAAGCTCTGAGATTCTTTCTTCTGTTTGGCTAATTCTGTTTTCCATGTTTATCAGTTTGTTATTTATTTCATTCACAGTATTCTTTACTGCTTTTATCTCAGTTATCAACTCCTTCCTATTTTCCTCTTGTCTCTTCTCAATTCTTTTTAATCTCTCTATTAATGTCTTGATATCTGGGTTTGTAGTTTGAGACCAGTCATTTTGGGGTTCTTCATTGTTTGCATTCTGAAGTCTGTTTTCTCTGTCTGACCCCCATGGGTTGTGAGAGACCCATGTTATTCTTTTGGTTTTTCATCATTTGTGTAGATTTTTCTCTCCCCCATTCCCTTCTCCTTTTAAATTCTGTTTTTCAAGGATGGTTGGGTTGCTTTTACTTCTTTTTGTTCAATCTCCTGTTCTTCCTTATGAGAATCCTCTGGTTTTGTTCACTTCTGAGGCTAGACTGTGGGTTGGGGGCTGTACTCTTTGCAGTTTTGAGATTTAATTGAGGGGAAGCTGTGATTCAGAATCCACCTGCAGATTTGAGTGTCCACTGACTGGTGTATGAGCACACTGGAACACACTTCCCACTGCCTTACAATCTGACCATGCAGTGGGGGTTTAGGTTTGCTCCCTGGAACAAAAGGAGGAAAGAAGAAGGAAATTAATGGAAGAAGGGGGGGTGAGAGAGAGAAGAGTTAGTGGGAAAACAGACATACATACCAACTAACGAATGAAAAGAGACACAAAGCCAGAAAAGAGTAAAAAACAAACAAACAAAATTCCCTAAAGTATACTGGTAATCACAAAAAGACAGTCCAATAAAAACATGCCTTTTGATGTATTCTTCCCCTACACAAAAGGTAGTCTAAATCAAAAAGCAAACTAAAGTGAACAAAACAGTCAAAACAATAAAACAAAGAATCAAAATAAGAAACCAAACTAGCTCTGTCTGAGGTCTTTCCTGAATGTCTAAAGTGTCTTCAGTTCTGATCTCTAGCCCCTTTCCTCTGATCTCATTGCAAGCCAATAGGGTTACTCATAGCTTGGCTCAGTTCCCTTGGCTTGCTGCCTGACAGGTCTGCCACACAGAACTGAGTTGTCTGTGTGATTCAGCATAAGGAAGGGGCTTCTGTTTCCTGGTTTGGCAAGGTTGCCTTAGGCCACAAGATGGAGGCTGTGAGGAGCTGGGCAAAGCAATGCAAATCTCTTCCCGGAAAATGGCTGTAGTGGGCTGCTCCTCACCAGGCATGGACTCCTCTTGACCTTCCCTGATCCCCTCTCTCCATTCGTCTGGGGCCCCAGTTGATCCACTATGAAGGGTGATGTCACTGTGTGTTCGGCATCAGGCACTGGGAACCAGTGAGATAACTGGGCGCTGCAATTTGGCATGCCATGGGCAGCTTGGGGTGAGGGAGGGAGCTGGGAATTCCTGCAATAGCAGCAGTTGCTCAGCACCTGTAGCAACTTCAGCAGTAATCCCTTGTGGAGGCCATAGTGCAGTGGTGGCTGTTTGTTGTGTGGGACCGGCTAGAGCAGCCACACCCTGTGGAGGCAGCAAGGGTGGAGGTATGTGGAACTGCTTTCAAGAGCCACCTTTTGTGAAGCTCTTCACAGTTAAGCTTGTCACATTGCCATCTTGCTGAGCATCACCCAAAATTTTAAAAATGAGCACATGATGGAAATTTTGTGGGTCAGAATGGAGAGCTGCAAGGAAATCTCTGCTGAAGAAATGATATCTGAGTTACCACATGAATGAATGTGTTATCCTTGCAAACACTGAAGAAAAGTTTCTTAAGTGGTGAAAGCAGCAATATGACAGGCATAAATACAAGAACACAAGGGAGAGAAAAGCAGTGTGGCTGACCTAAGATCGAGCCAGCTGTTGGAGTATTTGGGAAGATGTAGTCATTGAAGGCACTTCCTTGCTAGGTTTTTCTACGCTTTGAATTAAATAAATTATAACATACAATAATAGGTAGAATAGCTTTAGCGAGAGAAAAATACCAACTGTCTTGATATCTCTCTTTTTTTTTAATTCCAGGATTGGATAATACAAGTATATACATACATCTCTTTATTTTGGCTCCTTTCAACTATTAGCTTTGTTTGTTTGTTTTGAGTTGGAGTCTCCCTCAGTAGTCCAGACTGTAATACAGTGGCACACTCATGGCTACCCCAGCATCGACCTGCTGGGCTCTGGCAATCCTTCAGCCTCAGCCTTCCATGTAGCCAGAACTACAGGCATGCTACTGTGCCCATCTAATTTTTGATTTTTATTTTAGAGATGAAGTCTTGCCAACTTGCCCAGGCTTGTCTTGAACCCACGGGCTCAGGCAATCCACTTGCCTCGACCTCCCAAAGTGCTGGGATTACAGGCTGAGACTATTGGCTCTTGTAAGGCAAGAGGTTCTATCTTGGGGGAGAGATGAGGTGAAGGTGAGGGTAAGGAGAGGCATGGAATAACTCTCCAAAAGAGATCGTATTTAAAGTTCTTTCCTTCTCTATTCCCTTCTCTACAATTTCCCCAGAACGTCCAGAGGCCAACATTGACCTTTAGCCCACACACCACAAGTCAACACTTAAGAATAAGAAGACTTGGGAGGTGGAGCTTAAGATGGCCACTAACAGGTTGGTCTACAAGTGTCTCTGTGGCCTGGCTCGGTGGCTCAGCCTGTAATCCCACGCTTTGGGAGACAGAGGTAGTGAATTTCCTGAGCCTGCGTGTTCGAGACACACCTGGGCAACTTGACAAGACTTCATCTCTACAATAAATAATAAAAAAAAATAGCTGGGTGTGGCAGCATGCACCTGTAATTCCAGTAACTTAGAAGGCTGAGGTGGAAGGATCTCTGGAGCCCAGCAGGTCGAGGCTGCAGTGACCGGGAGTGGCCACTGCACTCCAGTCTAGGTGACTGAGTGAGACTCCAACTGAAAAAAAAAAAGTCTCTGTGGAGTCTAGTATTCATAAAGACTCTTGGAGTGAGTGGGCAGGCACTGGTGGGAACATGAAAGTCTGTTGAGGGTATACTCAGGTGCATGCACCCGGGTCCCTCTCTGAGGTGACTGCAAGCCCCCATCACCTTGAGATTGGAGCATGGCCAGCAAGTGTCTGCTGCCTGCTGGGGGAGGGTGGGGAAGTGCCTGAGAAAAGCCTGCTGAATTCAGCTGATTCCCATCACCTGGCCCACACCGTCACTTGGCATAATGGATCAGCCGGAGCTCTGGATCTAATCAGTGGAGAGAGAGGAACTGGAAAGCCGGAAAAGAGTCCATGCCTAGTGAGGAGCCACCCACTGCAGCCGTGTTCTTTTTCCCAGTACCAGGCAAAGATTTGCATTGCCCTGCCCACCTCTGCCCAGCCTTCAATTGGTTGCCTAAGGTAATCTCATCAAACAGGGGGAGACAGGAGCCCCTCCGCCAGGCTGAATCAGACACAGACAACTCAGATATGTGTGGCAGACCTGTCAGGCAATAAGCCCAGTGAACCCAGATCTGACTCACCCCTCCCCAAAGTAGGTCTGCAGCAACTGATCCAAGCTATGAGTAACCCTATTTGACTGTGATGAGAGCAGAGGGGAGGAGCTAGACATCAGAGCTGAAGGGACTCTGGACATACAGAAAGAACTTCAAAACCAGTCTGATTCCTTCTTTTTCTTTTGCTTTTTTGACCATTTATTTGGCTCACTTTTGTTTGCTTTCTTTTTTAGTTTTTTATTAATCTTTCATTTAGGTTCTGATAACGTTTTCATACTGACTTTGCTTTTGTTATCTTACTGATTTTTTTTCTTTCTTCATTCTATCCTTTAGACCCCCCCATTTGTATAGGGGAAGTCTGCATCAATAGGCAGAATTTTATTGGACTGTGTTTGTGTGATTACCTCTATGCTCTAGGGTTATTTTGTTTTTGTTTCTTTTCTCTTTGCTGTCTTTGTGTCCCTGTTCATTTGTTAGTTGGTATGTCTGTCTGTTTTACCCCTGACTCTTCTCTCACTCAACCTTCCTCTTGACCATCCCCCCTTGCATTATTTTCCTTTCTCTTACCTCATTTTGTTCCAGGGAGTAAACCTAAACCCCTACTGCATGGACAGATTATAAGACAGTGAGAAGTGGGTTCCAGGGTGCCCATACACAGGTCAGTGGATAATGAGATCTGCAGATAGATTCTGAATCAGAGTTTCCCCCTCAACTAAATCTCAAAACTGCAAAAAGTACAGCCCCCAAACCACAGTCCAGCTTCAGAAATGAACAAAGTCAGAGGATCCACATAAGGAAGAATAGGAGACTGAGCAAAGAGAAGTAAAAGCAACCCTACCATCCCTGAAAAAGAAAATTAATGAATATGTGGAGAGAAAAATGGCAGCAGAGGAAAATATACACACATGAAGAAAAACCAAAAAAAGAATATGGGTCTCTCACAGACTCCTGGAAAGTCAGACACTGAGAAAACAGACTTGAATGCCAACAATGAAGAACCCCCAGAATGACTGGTCTCAAACTACAAACCCGGATATCAAGACATTAATAGAGAGATTAAAAAGAATGAGGAGAGGTAAGAGGAAAGTAGGAAGGAGTTGATAACTGAGATAAAAGCAGTAAAGAATACTCTGAATGAAATAAATAACAAACTGATAAGCATGGAAAGCAGAATTAGCCAAGCAGAAGAAAGAATCTCAGAGCTTGAGGACCAAATTATAGAACTAACCCAAACTGTCAAAAACATAGAAAAGAAGCTTAAAAGACAGAACAAAACCTTCAAGAGATGAGTGATACTTCAAGAGACCAAACCTAAGAGTAATTGAACTTTCTGATGCAAAAAAGAGATACAGAGACTACCCTAGAACAAACATTCCAAGAAATTATTCAAGAAAACCTCCCTCATCTGATCAGTGATGCAACCATTCAAATACAGGAGATTCAGACAACCCATGCAAGGTAACAAATGAGAAGACCAACTCCTAGACACATAATAATTTGCCTAAACAAAATAGGTTTAAAAGAAGAAAATCCTAAAGGCAGCAAGAGACAAAGGTCAGACTACCTATGGAAGACCAATTAGAATAGCAGCAGATTTATCTACAGAAAACCTTCCGACTAGGAAAGCTTGTAGCTCTATCTTCAAAGTTCTAAAAGATAAACAATTTCAACCAAGAATAACCTACCCAGACAAGCTAAGCTTCATCAGTGAGGAGGAATTAAAATCCTTCCCAGATATCCAATCCCTAAGAACTTACACTGCCTCCAGACCACCTCTCCAAGAAACACTTTAGAAAGTATTACACAGAAAAAAGGGGAAAAAAGAATAACAACGCTCTTCACAAGAGTGCAGGAAAAAGATTGAAAACACACATGAATCAACCCCAAAACCAAACAAAAGGTAACAAACAAACAAGAACAACAACACCTCTATCAGAACTGCATGACAGGGATAAACTCTCACATTTCTATAATTAGCCAGAGTGTGAATGGATTAAATGCACCACTGAAAAGATATAGAATGGCGACATGGATAAAATATCATGAGGCAACAATATATTTTCTCCAAGAGACTCATCTCACCAGAAAGGACACTCATAGACTAAAAGTAGAAGGATGAGAAGCAAAATTTCAGGTGAATGGAACACAAAAGAAAACTGAAGTTGCAACCTTAATCTCAGACAAAATACCCTTTAAGCTATCAAAAATTAAAAATGATGAAGAAGGTCGCTACATAATGATAAAAAGTTCATTCCATCAACAAGAAATATCCATCCTAAACATATATGAACCCAACTTAGGCACACCAATATTCGTAAAGTGGCTTCTAGTCAAATGTAAAAAAGAGATTGACTCTAACACTATTATAGCTGGGGACTTTAATACCCCACAAACAACCCTAGACAGATCATTAAGACAAAAAACCAGCAAGAAGATCCGGAACCTCAATGAGACTCTTGAACAAATAGACTTAATTGTTACTTAAGAACTCTCCACTCAATGACCACATTGTATACATTCTACTCCTCACTACATGGAACATACTCCAAGATTAACGACATCGCTGGACATAAATCAGACATAAATAAATTTCATAAAATTGAAATTCTGCCATGCACCTTATCAGACCATAGTGGAATCAAACTAAACATCAACTCCAACAAAGATCCCCCACAACCCACAAAGACATGGACTCTACACTGTATGATGCTGTGCAACTCCTGGGTCAACAATGTAATGAAAACAGAGATTAAAAGGTACCTGGAAGCAAATAAAAAGGAAAACATCCTACCAAAACCTCTGAAATCACATGAAAACAGTAGCAAGAGAGGAATTCATATATTTACAAAGACACATGAACTAAATAGAAAGATCACAAGTTAACAGCCTAACAGGTCACCTAAGGAAGTTGGGTCAACAATGTAATGAAAACAGAGATTAAAAGGTACCTGGAAGCAAATAAAAATGAAAACATCCTACCAAAACCTCTGAAATCACATGAAAACAGTAGCAAGAGAGGAATTCATATATTTACAAACACACATGAACTAAATAGAAAGATCACAAGTTAACAGCCTAACAGGTCACCTAAGGAAGTTAGAAGAGCAAGACATCCAAAACCTTAACTTCAATAGAAGAATCCAGATCAAGAAAATAAAAGTCCAAATCCAGGACATAAAAGACGAAAAGATAATACAAAGAATCAACAAGACAAAAAGCTGGTTCTTTTAAAGGATAAACATGATTGATGGTCCCCTAGCCAGACTGACCACGAAGAAGAGAGAAAGAGCCCAAATAAACTCAATCAGAAACACAAAAGATGAAGTCAAAACTGACCTTGAAGAAATACAAAAGATTATCAGAGACTACTATGTACATCTGTATGGAAACAAACTTGAAAGCCTAAAGGAAATGGAGGACTTTCTGACATTACACAGTCTCCCAAGTTTGAAACAAGAAGAAACTGAGACTCTAAACAGACCTGTAACAATCAAGGAAATTGACTGTTATAAGAAACTACCTACAAAAATAAAAAATAAAAAAAAGTCCTGGACCAGATGGCTTTCCAGCAGAATTCTACAAAACATATGAGGAGGAAATGATACCAACCCTATTGAAAGTATTCCAGGTGACTGAAAAGATGGAACTCTCCCAAAATCATTTTATGAATCTAACATTACTTTGATACCCAAGCCAGATAAAGACCCAACAAAGAAAGAGAACTACAGGCCAATATTTTTGATGAACATAGATGCTATAATCCTCAACAAGATCCTAGCAAACAGGATTCAACAACACATCTCAAAAATCATCCATCTTGACCAAATAGCTTCATCCCCAAGACGCAAGTCTGTTTCAACATTTACAAGACCATAAACATTATTAAATACATCAACAGTCATAAAAACACAAACTACATTACTATATCATAGATGCAGAAAAAGCTTTTGATAAAATCTAGTACCACTTCTTGATAAAAACCTTCAAATATCTAGGCATAGGTGGAACATATCTCAAATAGTTAGAGCCATCTATGAGAAACCCACAGTCAGCATACTTCTAAAGAGACAAAAATTGGAACCATTTCCCCTGAAAACTAGAACAAGACAAGGATGTCCACTCTCACCCCTCCTGTTCAACATAGTTTTAGAAGTCTTAGCTAGAGCAATCAGAGAAGAGAAGGCAATTGGGGGTATCCAGATAGGAAAAGAGGAAGTTAAGTTATCTTTCTTTGCAGATGACATGATTGTATACCTTGAAAACCCAAGAGAATTTGCCAAAAACCTCCTTGCACTGATAAGGGACTTTGGCAAAGTCTCAGGGTATAAAATGAATGTGCAAAAGACAATCGTATTTATATACACCAATAATAAACAAACAGAAACCCAAATAAAAAGCATAATTCCATTCACAATAGCCACAGAAAAAGATGAAATACCTTGGCATCTTCCTAAACAAAGACATGAAAGACCTTTACAATGAAAACTACAGAACACTGCTCAAAGAAATCAAAGATGACACAAACAAGTGGAAAAATATTCCATGCTCATGGATTGGAAGAATCAACATTGTTAAGATGTTCATTATACCTAAGGCAATCTACAGATTTAACACATTGCCCATCAAATTACCAGCAACATTCTTCTCAGACCTAGAAAAAAACAATGCAGGAATTCATATGAAAACATAAAAGACCAGGAATAGCCAAAACAATCCTCAGCAAAAAAATAAAATAAAATAACAAAGCAGGCGATATCACACTCCTAGACTTTAAACTTTATTATAAAGTTACAATAATCAAAACAGCCCGGTATTGGTACAGGAATAGGCATATAGACCAATGGAATAGAATTGAGATTCCAGAAGCAAAACCTCAAATTCTCAACCAACTCATCTTCTACAAAGCCTCCACCACTCACTCCTGGGGAAAGGAGAATCTATTCAGTAAATAGCGCTGGGAAAACTGACTGATGACATGCAGAGGATTGAAACAGGACTTCTACCTATCCCCATACACAAAAATCAACTCTAAATGGATCACAGACCTAAATGTAAAGCCTCAAACTGTAAGAACCTTAGAAAATGCAGGAGACACGCTTATAGGAGTTGAAGCTAGCAACCAATTCCTGATCAAAACCCGAAGTGTACATGCCATAAGAGATAAGATAGACAAGTGGGACCTCACTAAACTGACAAGCTTCTGCAAAGCCAAAGAAAACACCAAGAGAGCAGGGAGACAGACCATTGACAAGGAAAAAATATTTGCCAACTCCTTGTCTGGCAAAGGCCTAGCATCAAGGATCTGCAAGAAACTCAAACGTACTGAAAAGAAAAAAACAAACAGCCCCATTACAAAGTGGGCAAAAGATATGAATAGACACTTCTCAAAAGAAGACATATGAGCAGTCAACAGATACATGAAAAAATGTTCAGCCTCACTAGTCATCAAGGAGATGCAAATTAAAACTACATGGAAATACCACCTAACTCCAGTCAGATTGACCACCATCAATAACTCAAAAAATAACAAGCTGGAGAGGATGTGGCAAAAAGGGAACACTTCTACACTGTTGGTGGGAGTGCAAAGTAGTACAGCCTCTGTGGAAATCAGTATGGTGATTCCTAAAAGTTCTAAAAATCGACCTTCCATATGACCTTGCAATCCTCCTACTGGTAATATTCCTGGAAGAACTCAAATCGCTCTATAAAAAAGATACCTACACACATATGTTTATCGCAGCATTGTTCACAATAGCAAGAACCTGGAACCAACCATGCTGCCCATCAAAAGAGGACTGGATTTTAAAAAATGTGGTACCTATATACAATAGAATATTATATATCCATAAATAACTAAATCATGAACTTCACAGCAACCTGGATGGAACTAGAGTCTATAATACTGAGTGATGTCTCACAGAAGCAAAGATCTGAGTATCACATGTTCTCACTCATAAGTGAACCTTGAACAACTATCATAATACTATAAGAAAGGATTGCCAGTAGCGGGAAACTGCCCAGGGGAGGTGGTGGGGAGGTGGGATTGACAGCAGTCGATATCTGCCTGGGGTGGGGGGGCACACCTCATCAACAAGGGTACCTGCATTGAATATTTGTATACCTCACCCTGAATTGTACCCCACAATTTTGAAATAAAAATTAAAAGTATAAAAAGAGCCAGGCTCGGTGGCTCAGCCTGTAATCCCGTGCCTTTGAGAGGCTGAGGTGAGTAGATTGCCTGAGCCTGCGGGTTCGAGACCCACCTAGGCAGCAAGATCTCATCTCTACAAAAAATCAGCTGGGCGTGGTAGCGCATGCCTGTAACTCCAGCTACTTGGGAGGCTGAGGCGGAAGGACCGCCGGAGCTCAGCAGGTCGAGGCTGTGGTGGCCGGGAGCGGCCACTGCACTCCAGTCTGGGCGACAGTGTAAGATTCCAACTCAAAAAAAAAAAAAAAGTATAAAAAAAAGAATAAGAAGGTTTTAGCTGTTTAGAGTGTTTCCACCAGTGTTGTGAAAATTTTTTTTTGTCTGAATGTTTTCTGTTAATGTGCTATCTGATGACTCAGATACATGTTTTGATGGCATACTATTATCTCTGAATGAAAGATCAGAAAACGCAGACTTAATATATTCAAAAGCAATTGTTTGCTACACAAGGACACTATGTTCTTTCTATATTTTCTGTTGTTTTGGGTACCAGCTTTATTAAGATGTTTCCTTTGGTAAAAATAGACTCAGCATTTTCAGAAGTTTGGTGGATTGAGAATTTGTTCATTCCCAAACTTAAACCTCATAAACTGTTATTTTCCTTATACTCTGTATTGTGACAGAAGCTAATAGTTTCTAACCTTTCAAATTAGGGAGACCTGAAGTTGAAGATTATTTTTTTTAGATTGGAAAATATAGTTTACTTAGAAAGTAATTAGGGAGAAAGAGTGAGAGAGAGAAGATTCACCTCCCCAATGTTGGGGAGGAGGCTAAAGCTGGGAAACATGGTGGTCACTCTTCAAAGAGTGATGTGGTCAGGCCAATGCTTAACAAAACAATGACCTAGAATTTTTATTAACTATCTTTATGCACTTAGAAAAGAAAAATGAACCTCTGATTCTTATTTTGTTTACATAAATAAATGAGAATAATAGTATTTACGTGGTACTATATTACTTGGGATTTGAATTAATGATTATAAAATCCCTGATGAGTTACCTATTACTTATTAGATCAAGGTGGAAAAAAAGAAACAGTCACTTCTACTTACTAAACAACTATTCTAGACAAGCATTTTAGTAAACACTTTATATACAAATGTATATATATAATACGCATTAATTATTAAAGCTATAGACTGATACGCATTATTATGGCCTAACTAGTGAGAATTCTAAGTTTTAGAAACAAATAGAAGATGACAATTCCTTACTACATTCTGTAACCATAATTTATATAGTTTGTAATACTAGTACTTCATTACCTGTTTTTATGATTCGTATTACTCCTTTGTCTCATGCCTCTGATCTGGCAGAGAGATTTGTCTTCCCGTCAGAACACTGGCTCATCCCCACTATAATCTGACTTTTCTTCATGAACACACACACACCTACATGCCTCTTTCTCACCTGAATATCTCTTGTCTTGTATGATGAACATTCTCTCTCTCTGGCAATACCACACATCTCACACTATGTTCAGTTCTCATACATCTGCTGTGTCATTCTTGTACTCATTCTTTTACATGACACAGAAACTGGGCATTTCGAACATTTTCTCAACCGGACTGAACAGTCCATTTCAACACCATCTTACTCTGTATAATTGATCTTCTAGCCCAACAGAGCTTCTCACTTTTTCTCAAATTCATCATAGTCATGTCACCATGATTTTTTTCATCTTTCTCCTGAAATATCCTAATTTATTTCTTCTATAATTCCCAAAGGTCTACATTTCTCAAGACAGAAAAATAAATTTATGTCCCCCACTCCAAATCCCAGACTGAGATTGTGGCCCTGTCTTCAGATTTCTCTGAATATTTCATATGAAATCTTACTATAGAACTTCACTGGAAGTATTTGTCTCATTCTATGCATTGCAAATTACTTGACCATATGGATTTACTCTTTTAAAAAAATTACATAGTGTAAATCAGTGTGCTTGGTCATCATAAAAATGTGTGGCCTATGTCAATAATATCATTTAAACACATGCTTTGATAGATTTTTGCATCTATAGCCTACAATGAACAATGCCTCCAGTGTAGGGTCCTTTCTGCAACGACTCTGGGCTTGATCATTGAACTGCTTTTGACCTATAGAGCATTATCAGGAATGATGTTGACAATGATGTTAAAAAACACTTGACAGACACTTGCAAACTGGAACTTGTCTTCTTGGAATGTTTCTTCTTAGAGACCAATCTGCATGATGAAGTAAGACAAGGGCTAGAGTACCAAGAGATGAGAGACTGTGATGAGAGGCCATGAAGGACGAATGGTTACTGTCTAGATTCCAGTTCCAGCAGATCTCTTCACAGTTAAGACCATGTAAATAACCTCTACTACATCATATGGAGTAGAAGAATTGCCTAAGTGAGCCCTGTCAATTCCCAGAATCATGACAAATAAAAGTCAATGCAGTTTTAAGTCATTAAGTTTCAGGCTAATATTCTATAGAGTGAGAAACTTGAAACAATTCTTTAAAATCCTGCCTAAGAAATATGTGGCATCTTATTTTGACTGTGCCTTTGCTTTTGAAATTTATTGGAGATGATGTATACTTCTACAGCTTGGGAAAATTCCTACCACACTGAATAGAACAAGCATTTTGAAATAGTCCCAGTTATACTGGCCCAAAAGTATCCTAGGAATTACCCTCCATTAAAACAAAAGGCTAAAATCAAACAAATTATGTTATCAGCAACAATAAAACCAAAGAACAAGGTATTCTGTGATTCACTACATATTGCTACATTTTCCTTGCAGAAACTATCATTGTTTCTGAAGTGTCTTTCTCTTTTTTGTTTCTTAAATACATCTCCTTTTTTCTATTTCTTGTCATAATTTCTCACTTTGCTGGATTTCTTTCTCCTAACCCTTAGTTTATATCCAAATTTCCACATTTTTGTACTCTGCTTGGTGCCCCAGGAGAATGACCACTATAATCTGGATCAATGAGTTGCCCTGTTCCCTTATCGAAAGGAGAGCAGATCATTGGAGGCAGTCTGGGGATTCATGCCCACATACACACTTTCCTTCTCCAGGCATCACTTGAACAAGTCTGTTATTCTCAAGTAGCCCTCTCCATGTTTTGGGAACTGTTCTAGCCCTTTGCTCCTTTAACCTAAGGGGTTGTGAAAGTACCTTACTGTTTGTAGCCTCTGGATACTTGATACTTGATCCCTGGAGCATCAAGAGAGTTTGCCCATAACTTTGTAAATACTACTGATAATCAGAGGTCAAGTTGACAAATTTGAACACATTATTTCCTTCCAGCACTCAAGGTATTTTCCAAAGACCATATATATAAAATTTCCATTTTACTTGTAACCTAATCATCCCTGAGTGGGCATGACTGCTTCAAGTAATGTCCGGTCAGTAGTTTAATAGTTACATTTTTCTTTGAGTCAATGCTGCATAATGCCACACATACCCTAGTAATATAAAAATGTCCATTCTTTTATCTGTTACATAGACTTATAAATTCATGTTCACTTATACAATAAAAAAGGAGGTTGTAGAAGCAATTAACAAAAGAATATTTTCAAAAAAAATTTCTCTCTTATTTTCTTCTTTTTCTTTCTTCTTATTTAGGAGAAAAGTACCGGAGAGTTCACTTACATGTCTCAGAAATCATTTTAATGTCTGTGAGAGTGTTTTAGAATGCTTTTGGAATCTGCCAGAATGGCTTATGTGAACAATGCTTTATGCAGTCATAGCTACTGCTTATTTGACAAGTTTCTTCCTTTTGACTGTCTTTGAAAGGAATTCTTATCAGATGAAGTTTATAGTCCTCTTTATGTAAAAAAAAAAAAATTGTGTTGTATGGAGTGAGGATCTGTGATGAATATGTAAGCTGCAAAAGTCTAACCAAGGGCATGAGATGAGCAGGACAAAGTCATGGTTTCTGATAATTTGAAAGTTTCAAGGGGATGCATAGAGGCTTCTGGAATAGTCATTATGAGGCACCTTTGAACTCTTGTTTCCTCATTATCACAGTGCTATAAGAGTGGATAAGTAGCATTTAAGGATAGATTACTAAACCCAAAATTGTACCTTATCATTTACTTTCTTCTGTACATTTATATCTTGTCTATCAATACGGACTTTAAAAAACTAATATAGCAATAACAATTCCTATTTATAAGAGGACATTTCTCTGTGATATTAGAAAGTCACTATCAACTAAGTTGCCGTAATAGTAATGAGTGCAAAAGTAAATATAGAATGTCCCTGGGATTTTAATTTCCAGATTTATATACATATTTGAGAGAGTCAAAATGTGCACTACAGAGATTAAAAAACTGAAGAACTTAATGTACTGCAGATATTTTATGTGAATTTAACTCAAAAGTGGTGGGTATCAAAATAAATTTCCTATAGAAACATGTACACATGTACAAACACCCCACAAGTTATTTCTACTCTTCTAGAACCTCATCTACTAAAATTATTGAATAATAATTTTGCCTGTGCTTCTATTGTAAAAGCTAGGGTTAATCTAAGGAAAGACAATGTTCTCCATGTTTATTTATATAATCTATTAATATTGCTTAAAATTGGAAGCAAATTATATTAATTGTGTTTTATTCTATGATAAATGCCCTTGATGTTTATTTTGTAAGTAATTGCTATAAGAAAAATAAAGAAATTCTTATGACCAAGACTAAGCTGGTTCTCTATGCATACAGATTGACTATATTGAAAAGATAGTAAAGTTCAAATGCCAGAGAGCTTTTTACACATTAGAATTAAGGGGAAGCATTTTGAACCTCCTCTCCCAGAAGGCTAGTAAGAAAATTCAGTAAAGTTGTTTTTTACTTGGTACCATTAGTGAAACTTTCTTCAGGTATCTAGGCTAATTATGTTTGGTCTTTCTTGGCAGCAAACTTTGCCTTTAATAAAATTTTTAGGATAGTTTTTCTTTCTATTTTGACATCTAAAGAAACCAAGCAAAGCATATATGTGATGAACATTTAATATTGAATGGTTTCAAAACAAATTTTTTTGTATGTACATACTTTTTGAAAATTTTCTAAAATTGTATAGATTCAACACTAAATTTTAAAAACCCAACTGGGTTTAGCCTAGGAATAAGTTGCATTTAGATCGCCAGAAATCATTCAGACAGGAAAAATGAACCTTCCAGAAAATAATTCATCACAGGGAACATGCAAAAATATAAGCAAGAGGCAATTGCTCAGAACAGGGGAAGTAATGCATGATGTAAACTCCCTGATTGTTCTCTGGCCTTCCTTACTGCCTTCTGGGAAAAGGAGGAAAATAACATGGTAAAAAACAAAAAGAAGTTTTACCAAAATCTCTTTAATTCACTGGGATCCCAAGGCAACTCTTAAGTATAACCCTAAATTCAGAGCAATCTAATGACTGTTATATAAATCTGTGTGCAATCAGGAAGAAGAAATCACAGTTATTTGAACAGGGAAAGCTTAATATCAAAATTATAACAGGAACCAGGCAGAAACAAACCATCTATACATTATTCTGTAAGCAATTAAGATAAGGTAATGCAGTTTGTCCTTTGTCTCAAATTTTAGCACAAGACTGTCATACCCTGTAGTTAGTATATTTCATTCAGGTGTGACTGAGTCATCACCATGTTTCTAGGTAAATAAATATTAGGACAGGATTTCAACTGGTCCTCTGAGAAGACTGGACTTTTACTTCTACACTACGTATAGAGTTATCATTCAAAACAAAAGTTAATAGTAATAATAAACTGGTCAGAATGCTTCAAAATTTTGCCATCTCATTTTTTGTTTGTTTTCTTTTTTAAAAAATTGTGTTTAAAATTTGCCATCTCTTTAGCAAGAAAACCACAGTCTCTACGGGGCCCAGACTTGAAATCAAACGTCCAAGTCCTAACTACAATCACCATTTGACCTGATATTGCCCTTCAACCATGGACCATTCTGTCCCACTTACATTAGTTTACACATACATATATATATATTTTATTATTATCATTATTTGGTTCAAAATACTCCAAAGCTGCTCTCAAGTCAAGAATTTTGTATTTTAGCACTTGCCAATTTATCTATCTGTATTACTATTTCCTAAGGTATTTCAAGTCCTGTTTAATGTCATTATAATAAAGACTTTTGTACAATCTTAAACAAAATAACAAATACCTATGCACTTTGTCTAATACTAATCAACATTATTATTGCTCCCCCTTACCCTACAAGAGGAAAAATTGATTTTTTTCACTTGAATATTTTCTGTCCCTTAGAACAATGGGCTGTTCTTACCACTACAAGTTGGAGTGCTCTAATCTTAGTCTAAAAGAGTCTTATAACTTCTTATGATAGTACTTAGCCCATTGTTTGCTCTCAACAAATATTTGAAATTGCATGAATGAATGAATAAATGAATGAATGAGTTAAAGCAACATTTGTTATCATTTGTATGAACCTAAATTTTCATTGTTGCTGATGCAAAACAAAACAAAATGAAAACAGAATATGCATGGCCCTTCATGGGCTTAGGGATTTGCTTGTTTAGGCCACCATGATGAAGAAAAGACAATCAAAACGATCCATTTGAGGTAGAAGAATATATAACTTAGAAGAATGTGGCATATTCTGGAATACTTAAAAAGGTTTCCTGGAAGGAATAATAATTGAGCTCAGACCTGAATACACAATCAGAGTTAGTGAGGGAAAGTAATGTGTCAAAATAATCCAGAAAGAGAGAAGAGAATAAATAAAACCTTGATGTATCAGGGTTTGGGAGGATAGGTTTAACTAGGAGATGTTTTATGCTCCACAGAATACGGGAAGAAGAATGTCAGCCTTTCTTTTTACTTTATAACTCTCTTTAAATAGATTTCTAAAAATTACATTTACAGATTCAAAGTCGTTCATATTTTCAGGTTACTCCAGGCACTTGTTTATAAGGTAGCTAGTTTCATTATAAAACCTAATTATTTTAAGTTCCCATATTCCTTAATTCTTATATTTCTTACCTTGATCCGGACATTGAAGTACAAAACTCCTTTGTTGAACTTCTAATCTTTAATTTTTCAGTCTAAGCTTTGTGATGCCGCATGCCTGAAGTCTTGAATCTACTCAAGTGTCTGCCTACAAAAACTGCTAATCCTCTTCTCCTTTGGCTGAATTCCTACATTTGTACATGTCATTTTTCATGTGCTAAGCAGCTATCAAAATGGTAATGTCTCTTTGTTGTTGAATATACACCATCAGAAGTTTAGAAAATTCAGGTGCAGAAGATAAATATATTGGAATCACTTTCTTAAAGGAAGTACAAGTATTATTAGAGTAAACGAGCTCATGAGTTTTTGAGGAGAAAGGATTTAATATATATTCTAAGAGGATTTAATGTAAGTTACTAGTATTTAAATTATATGTGCTCAATTAAAGATTAGGGGAGATGAATTAAGGGGAATAGAAGGCATTTGGAAATCACACTGACTCATAGATGATAGAAGTGATGTCTGACTTTTTAATAGGTCCTGTAAAACAATACCAGAATTAGTGAGCATCAGTTTTTAAGCACTTTTTATACAATCCACACATTAGACCAAAAAGTTAGTTTTCTTAGCATTTTGTGTGGTTTCCTCAGATCAGACTGGAAAATATTATATAAGTGTTTTCCTAGAATTTATGTAGGTTGACTTATGGTCTTTCACAGAGACACTGATTTATATCTTAATATTGCTATTTAAATCTATAATTAAAATTATTTCAAATTCAATTTTTAGTGAAAACTTAGCAAACACATAAACATAGCTATGTTCCTATTTATTGTATTTAAAGTTTATTATGATTGTAAACACTACTTTTCATAATCCACGTCTTTATTTTTTTGTAATTTATTACTTGCTTTATTTTCAAGTCTCAGAAATGTAAAGTTCAGTGGTGTACTTGGAAGCCAACTTATTATAGTTCTGAAGTGGCCTCACATTGGCTACTAAATATTCTCTTATTATGACCTAAATGCTGAGAGCTAAGAGAGAAGCAGCTTTAAAGTAATAAATTATTTGTAAGGCGATAAATGATTTTTCTCTATTTGCTGATCCTGGATTCCTTATAATTTATGCAAGATTTTCTAAAAGTGTCATAGCATTGAAATCCCTCCCATTTATTTAATATATATGTAAAGGTTTATGTCAAAGAAAATCAGAGCTGGACAGAAGTTAAAGTAGTGAAAACAAATTTTATTCAAGATTATTGCAAAAGAGGAAGAGAAACACTAGTATGGAACTGGACTTTATTCTGACCACATCGAGAATAGTGAGGATTTATAGCCAAGAAGCAGGGGTCAGCAGACAGGAAATTGCTAAGAAGAGACAAGTCTTCCCCTTTGCCATTGTGTGGATCTGCCTGTAAGCCAAATAGTCCAGATTTCTACTGCAGAAGAAAAGGGAATCATATATCACCCACATAGGAATTGAAAAAGAGCAACACTGTACTTTACATTTCTGTAGCAAATTTTACATATGCCAAATCTGTGGGCCCTCCATGAGAAGTCATATCTACAGGTTACAATAAAGAAAGAAGATCTACTGAAGTCATGGTTGTGCATTTGCTTATTTGATTATTCTAATTTTTAAATTATAATCTTCTATGGAAAGCTTTGAAAATTTAAGGTCTTTAAAAGTTTACTTATCTTTTAAAAATTTATTCATCTTTACTTATCAAGAAACTGAAAAATAGAGTAAAAAAAAGACCTCCATTTAAAAAATAAAGTTTATGTGAATAATATTTTCTCATGATTCGTTATTACTGATGACACATGTATTAATCAGCATGTCGTATTTTGGCACCACTGTGATTGGTTCATCCAAATCTCTGCATATTTTTCTTCTCTGCTGAGAGATATTTTTCAGTATGGGAATTGGGAAGATTGCCATTGTACTCTATATTAAGACATGGTATGGAATCAGCAAATGCTTCCCATTACTTCTTGACGTTTATTTATTCATTTATGAGTTTCTTGCAAATAGTTGCCCCCCCACCCTTTTTTTTTACATTGTGGCAGTTAAAATGGTCTTTTTAAAATAAGCACGGCAAAAATTTAAATGTTTTTCCGTCTTTATGATAAAATTTAATGACAACATATTTTCCATCTCAGAGATACATATGATGTCCTTCTTTACCTCTTGTCAATTTCTTAATTCCTTTTGATCACTTCCTTACTTACTTCCCTTATACTGAAACTCATATCCTGTACACTGCCTCCCACATGCTTACTTCGGTGTGATGTCATTTATCAGAAACTTCTTAGTTCTCCAGAACTAGTCACACTGGCATTATGAGGAATTATTTGTCATGTAACTGGAGATTGCTGGGGATGAGACAGAACTAGGTAATTCTGTAGCAATAACAAAGATGACAATTGATCTCCTTGTAAAGAGCCTGCTCCTCTCTTCTGCAGAGCCAGTGAAGGCTCAGTGGGGTGCCAAACAGTGTGTCTTGGCTGCTAATCTTCTTTCACAATGAAAAATAAAGACATATGAAATCATTGGAAGAAAACCTGCATGCATGTTCTTCTTAATGTATGCATTGTAATTTTCTTGTATTTTTACTAGAACGAACTAGAAAGGTTTTTCTTGTTGTTTGTTTTTATTTTGGGGGGTGGGGGAGAAGGATGGTTAGCAATCATTTGACCTATGATATGTCTGAAGTGGAACAGGCTCCTAGACAAAAGCATATAAAGCTACAAAGAGGTAAAGAAGGCTAGTAGGCAAGAAGTAATATACTAAACAACAGAGAACGGTCAGAACCCTGTTCACACAGCACTGCAGAGGAATAACTTCAAGTATGAGGCAGATAATTTTAATCAGATACGCTTATTAATAAGTCCTAAATGGCTTAGCATTGGACTTAAGAATTGATTTATTGGAGTTAGTTACCAGAAGGATAGCAAGATGAGACTAGAACACAGACCATCTAGTGCTAAAACCATCCATTTACTAAATATCTTTGAATGCTACTATCTGTAAGAAACTGGATTAGTTGCTGAGGACATCATAATGAGAAGTGCAGGATGTGAAAGACAAAGAATGGGTCTGGTTATTTAAATTGTGGTAACAGGTAAGGAAGCATAAGGTTTGCTAAATCCCTTAAGCATACTTTGGAATTTACAAGGATGCCTCCTTTACAAGAGAATTTGATTCTTTATATTATTGTGGAGAATAATATTAATTATCTTCCTCCCTCTAATTCTTACAGCCAAACCTTTAAAATTTTCTCCCATTAGCCTTTTAAAAATAAAAAAAAATAGCTGAAAACTGACGTGTGTGTGCTGGTAATGGACGTTACAAAAAAAAAAAAAGGAAATAAGGAGAGAATGAAAGAAAAGAAAGCACCAATTTGTAGCCTTTGTGAATACTGATGGTGTATGTATTCCAACAACTGTCTACTTTAAGCCACCAATGTTAAACAACCTGCTGGCAAAATTCCTGAAATAATAAGAGTCAGCTCTCAGAAACCCATACAGACAAGTTTCAATACTATTTTAGTGCTGACCTCTTAATGCCTGCATGATCTCTCAACTATTAAAGGAACCTGCTAAATCAGTGGAATTAATGCTTGAAAAATATTTGTATTAACAGTAGCTGTCTAGTTCCAGAGGAAAAAAGAAGGTAAACGTCTTTAGATTTCTCTTATTTTTTTTTAAAACTGTTAGCCTTTCTTCAGCATTATCCTAGAGTGGAGTTAGAGAGTTTTACTCTAGGGAGTCAACTGACCTAAACAACAAAAGGAAAAATATTTAGTAGCACAGATCCAGATATATTCAAATTTTTGACTGTGTGTAAAAGAAACATGGTCAAAAATTCGAATATACGTATATATGGCATTTATTTAAATAGACATCAAGAGTCTTCTGAATATATAATAAGTCTACATTATTATGTATCACAATGTACAGTGGAATCATAAGTGGAATATATTCATTTAATATTGCAAATCTCCATTTCTTTGCAGGAACCTAGAGATTTTAGGTAATATCCTGAGAAGTTAGATATTGTTTATCCGATATGAAAGTTATGCTAAGTTAGGCACGTTTGATTTTGGTTTATTTCATTACTTATCAATTAAAGATGAGTAGAAGGCAACAGACTGTGGAGGGCAAATAAAGGTTGCATGTGAAAAATAGCAACTATTGGCTTTTAAAAGTGTGGGAAAAAAATCTGTGGACTTTGTTTATCTCTACTATTCATGTCTCCATTACAATAGATAATCAAGAGTTGACTACATTGTAATTAGAACTGAGGTTGAAGAATATATCAAACAATTCACAATTTATATTATAATATAGCTCATCAACCCACTAAATATATATTAATAGGGCATTCAAAACCATGCATTTGGCATTTCAAAGGAAGTTTCCAACATCTGGAGTGATTTAGGATATTTTATCTAGTGTCCTCTCTGTCTTTCAACTATTTTTGGTGAGTTCTACTTTGCATAATATTGCAATCAGATCTTGAGTAGAAAATATTAAAGAAAGAAAGGGGATAATCTTCATCTCTGGACAATTCTAAAGAAAACAATACAATCAAGAAAAGAATAGAAAAACTAAATTTTAAGGAATTAGTCAGAAGTATAAATGAATGTTGATAAGGTTTTAGATTATTCAAAAATTATATGTTTTAATTAGCCTTTGTTTTTTAAATTTTCATTTTTAAAAGTGGAATTTCACTGAACTTGTCTCAAAGTTTTATTTAGTTATAAAATATTTTCCTAATAATATGATAATGACAGGTCAATGTAATAGTATTTCTATTTATTTGTTCTTTGATACTGCAAAGTATTATCTGATTCTCCTGAGTTTAGGTGTAACATTAATCATTATATGAATCAGAGATATAAGATTGGCAGGATAAATGGGTTATGTATTTGTTTTAATTTTATGAAATAGTAAATGAGATAAGCTCTAGAAACTATAAGCTTGATATTAAGTCCCAGAAATGTTCGAGAACACATTACTAGACAGATTGTTTGGAGGTACTAAGTGAAAAAAATCAAAGTTTATAAGAAGAGGTATTGGTGTGAACTGCTAAAGATAGATATTGGCAAATAACTCATTTTAATTTTTGAAAAGGTGCTAGAATAATCAGGTGAATTTGATTGTTGGATAAAAATAAATGGTAGAAAATTGGATTAGATGTTAGAAATCTTGGTACTATTATTTTACAAAGGTAGTTAAAACTTTTTTAAAAAATATTTTGAAGATACATGTGAACGCAATTACAATTTTGATCTTAGAAGCTAATATTAATTGACAGGGATTGTTTTAGTTTTTAGTTTTTGCTTTTGCTTTTGTTTTTAATGTCACTTAACACAAGCAATATTCCTAGTATGTAAAGTGCTACCATTTATTTTCATTTTAAAGATAGAAAACTGAGGTTTAGAGCTGAAAAGAAACTTATTAGAGTTCAGTAAGCTATTCAATGAAGAAGCCTAGTTTAAAATCCTAGAGGTCTAATGTCAGGGACTATGCTTCTAACTGGAAGGTTGTTCTGTTGACACAAAGACAACTAGAAAAGTCTTTTCTACAACCTTATGGGCTAGTTATTAAAGGTATAGAAAGCATCACATCTTTTTTACTCCAGAAATCACAACAAAAATGAATACATGAAAATAACAAGAACACATTTGTTGCAGGTATCAAATATATATTTCCCCTTTTGGATTTATTCTATAATGAAATGAGCTTCTTACAAAGAAATGAAGTTCTTACTTTTGGAATTATTGAGCAGGACATTTTTTTATTATTAGAAATATTGTGGACCATTTTTCTACATTGGGAGGAATACTCACTTATTTTTCTCTAAGAAAAATCTTCAATGAAGAACTTAAATAAAAATATTTCTCATGCTAAAACAATATGTTCATTTCCATTTTTCTTCAAGAGCCAATAACATTCTCCAAGCTTAAATATGAAGACATGTGATCTAAAAAGTAGAAAAGGTCAAGTTTACTACTGATTACTTGATTTGCAAAATTCTAAACAAGAAATAGCAACACATTTTTCCTGCTTGCTACATCATTTTGCCTTAAGAATATAGTAGTTACTTATTCTACCGTGAAAATTAGTTTGAATCATTTCATTTATCAGTGTGTTCATGTTTATATCATGATTTATTTCTAGTTTCATTATGAAATATTGATAGGTGTGTGAATTATGTAACACAGAGGACAAAGAGGATATAAAGAATATATTATAAAATCTCACAAATATTATTTTGAATCATTTTGCTTTCATTTACCAAAATTTTTGTTTCAGGGACTACTATGTAAATCTCTTGACACTTAGAGATGTCTCTATGAATATAGTATAATTTGAAAACCTGAACATTTTTTATTTCTTAATCTCATTACAGGATTCTACTGTTGTTTTGTTTTTATCTATTGGTAGGTGTACACTCATATGTTACTGCATCTTACTGCTTCCCAAAGGTACTACTTGACAATGTACATTTCTCTTAGGTTTAAAACCTAAATAGACTCTGATTTCCTTCTACTACAAGGTGATTTTGAGAAGTGCTGTCATTTTTTATCTTCTAAAAGGATAACTTCTGTTTCTTCTTTTTTTAAACAAAAAAATAATAAGCTACCTATCAAATGTGACCTACCAAGAGTACATACGTTCTGAAGCTTTCTTGGTAGGTATTGATGTTATAAATAAACAGGATAACAACAACAAACACAGATAGATCATGATCATGAAAACTTTTTTAAAATGCTGAAAATGATAGACTGTATTGAACCGTCAAAGAAAATTATCTTAATTAAATATATCAAATGCCAACACAATTTGACAAGCAAGCATACATATCAGGTCATTTACTAATATTTTTACCCTATGTTTCATTTCAGCAAAGCTATGCATTTTTCTCAAAAATATACCAAGCATGGTATGTGTTTCCTGAAAACAGTAAGCTACAATGTAAGGGAGCATAATTTTTGAACATAGAAAAGCTTTTGCTTTTTATCTTTTTTTCAATATTTGCTTTTAAATATATTTTATGGGAAATACTTAATTTTTAGAGCAGTAAATACCTATATCATATTTCTTTTTCAAAAATGTAGAAATTTTTATAATGTATTAAATTGTATCTTAGACTAACCATATCATAGTCATTCTGGATGTTGTTTAAAAAATGCATATTTTAAGACTCACATCATATTTATTTAAACTGCATCAATGAGTAGGAGCACCACAAACTATAGTTTTACATACACACACAAGGCAGTCTTTCTAATTTCTAAAATTCCGAATCCATTGATTCTATGTTTTTTAGAAACATATTCCAATGTTGCATATGCATGTGTAAAAACACATTTTATGCAACTAAAATTCTAGGTTTATGTTTCCTCTAATTACATATTACTTCTTACAGAATACATATCTCCAAAAATTCTTTCTTTCACCTTAAGGTCCGGTGGGTTGTTTTCATTTATCGTTTATTACTCTTGCTTTTCCCTTGAAAATTACTGTGCCATCTGATTTCGAAAAATAATTTCTAATATATCTCTTTCTGCTGAGAAAGGATTATAATCTCCACAAGAGGGTTTGCCTTTTAATAGAGAAAGCAAACATACATCTCCTGTTTATTAATCTTTATTTATTAATACTTATTTATTTACATTATGCAAAATAATAAAGTTAATGTTAATGTGAAAAAGAAATTCCCAAAGTTAATAACAAATAACAGCAGGGTTTTTTTTTTTAGTTTATCAGGAATGTATCTGAAATTCTTCTTCAGGTTTTTTTTTTTTTTTTTTTTTTTTTGAGTTGGAGTCTCACTCCATCGCCCAGACTGCAGTGCAGTGGGACGATCATGGTCACCCTGGCCTCGACCTGCTGGGCTACAGCAACCCTTCCACCTCTGTCTTCCAAGTAGCCGGAACTACAGGTAAGCGAAAAGACGAGTTTCCGCCAGGTTGCCTGGCCTGGTCTCGAACCCTCGGGCTCAGGCCTCCCAAAGTGCTGAGATTACAGGATGAGCCATTGAGCCTGGCCCCTTCACTGTTTTATCCAGGATCAAAAATGTACACTATAGACAGTCTCGTCAAATAATTGGCAATATTTTTAAAATGCATGTTCTGAAATGTAAGTCAAGATACACTGTAGTGATTATGAGACAGGAGAAAGCTAGACACGTGCAGGCATTTAGGACTATCCTGGTCGCTGCAAGCCCCAGGGACTGGAGTGAACATACCTGCTTCCGGGTCCCTTTGCACATTTTTTTTTTCTGATTAGCCCTCCCCGATCCTCTCACCATTGGTGAAGTTCCAAGACTGCACCTTGAGACCCCTAGCTGATTGGCTCTAAGCGCTAACCAATCAGTTCCCTCTTGGGAGTCTATAAACACCCAGACTAGGCCCTTGCTGGCACGGGACCCTCCTGTACTCTCCGTGAACTCCTGCTGTCTTACGCTCCAGTTGTCCCTGATCCTTATTCTTCTCGGGCACGGGACAGGAACCTAGGCCCGAAGAGCTGCAGGAGAGCCCTGGAGCGGAAGATGGTTGCACCTGAAGACCGCCGGACGCGAAGAGCGGCGCACTCCGGCGGCTGGCGGGCCGGCAGCGGAGCCCGCGGAGCAGGCCGAGCTGGCGGCGGGGCGGACTGCAGGGCCTCCTGGGGAGGCGACGGCCGCGGGCTGACGGGGCTGACGGGGCTGACGGGGCTGACGGGGCTGACGGGGCTGACGGGGCTGACGGGGCTGACGGGCCTACCGAGCTGACGGGACCCAGCGGGCCGCAGGACTAACAGATCTGCGGCACGGCTGGGGTCTGGCTTGCGGGCTGGTCCAGCCCACAGGGCTGCGACACGTCCCGGGCTCGGCTCACCGACTTCCTCGAATCAAGAGAGCTGCGACACTCTCGGGGGCCCCGCGGCTGCTGGCAGCCCCTAGCTCTTTGGTGCCACGGTGCTCCGGACGCCATCACGTGCCAGCCACCAGGGGAACACAGGCCTGGCAGGACCGCTCTCGGGACTGCAACTCCCTCAGCGGGGCCCAGCTGGCCCGCCGACCCCGTCGACTGGGGATAGGGCAAGACACACACACACACACACACACACACACACACACACACACACAGACACACACACACACACACACACACACACTGGCGCGCACGCACACCCTGGGGTTTGGAGACGGGGGAGGTATCCTGGGCATGGCCAGTATGGGGTCTCCCCTTCTCCTCTGGCTCCATGCTTGGACACACAAGTCTGCTGAGGCCACAGGCCATTGTTAATATTCACAGGAGGAAATGTTATCCCTGCCTGCTGACCACATCCTTTAGCTATGCATAATGAGTGCTCTCGGGCACCCATCTGTTTTGCAGCCCCTCACCATTCTTCCTCAACTTGTAGAAACCAGATCAGGTCTTTCTGGATCAACATCTGTAAACTTTGGTTGCCTTTAATTCACCTATAGTGTGTCATAATACTAAAAATCTTACCCCAGAGTGAAATCGCAGTCATTTTGTGGACATGAGATGTATGGAGAAGCATTTTCTCACACTTCCCTGTAGACGAGAACCGCCCCTTTCAAGCTTAACCCTGCACTCTGCCGCCCTATGGAAAATGCTATATTACCTGCGTTATATTACCTATTCTAACCTTTTATAATCAGAAGCATTTTTTTCCTCTCCAACTGGCCTCTCCTAGATTTTCCCTGTATGTAAGCTCCTGAATAAAGCTCATGTCTCACCCACTGTTTCCCAGGCATTCATTTGGTCTCTTGGACACAATGCCTTCACCTTTGGAGTCTTTGGAGGTCCAGCACTACATGGTGTCCTACGAATTTTTATTTATAATTAATATATGTTGCAATAACACGGATGAAAAAGACAATATAGAGGGAAAATGGGTGCAATTCATTATGTTTGAAATACATATCATTTTAATTGTAATTATTTATTGAGAATAATTGTATACGAAAGTTAGCATTTTAGTGACAGAAAAAATTTTTACAGATTCATGTTGTAAGTGAAAACAGGAATTTGTTTCATAGCCTAAACATGAATCAATATGTTTATGTTTATGGAACATTTTGCCTTACTTGTCATTTTTTAATTTCCATTCGTCAGGAAAACTGCCCGGACTATATTTCAATTGAACGTGATATATCTTGGTTAGGTAGGATGAGGTATAAAATACGCACACAGAAATTATGCAAAACATACTGGCCTTTTAAACTATTAATCTCTCTAGGGAATATAGAAACCATTTGCTTTTCTTATTCATCTCCATGCTTTGTCAAGCCTTCTTTCTTGCTTTTCTATTTTTTTTTTTTTTGTCTGAGTCGGAGCCTCACTCTGTCTCCCAGGCTGGAGCGCAGTGGAACGCTCACGGCCATCCCGGCGTCGACCAGCTGGGCTCCAGCAATCCTTCAGCCTCAGCCTTCCAAGTAGCCGAAACTACAGGTGCATGCTACTCAAGTCTTTTTTCTGTCTTTATCTTAACCCATTGAAGTTAAATTTGTTTTATATAATAGAAATTATTTATTCAAATAATAAAGAGTAAAGTAAAATAATTAATGTATCCAAAGAATAAAGGGTTAAAGGATACAAACTGAGTTATAAGGTGAACAAGTTCTGGAGACCTAATGTACAACATGGTGACTATAGTTAATAATAATACCATGCCAACTGTAATTTGCTAAGAGAATAGATCTTAAGTGTTCTTATGCAAAAACACACAAGTAATTTCACTGGCATTTGCCCCTGTTTCCTGGGAAGGAAACTAAATTCTTGCACCTATTTCCTATTAATGGGACTGTTTTTGTTATTAATCAGTCTCTGGTGTTACACCTGAGTTTATGTTAATCTGGTGTTACACCTGAGTTTATGTTATGCTTATAATGAGGGCTGGTCATTAGAAAAAACAACCTTGTGGTTAGAGAGGAAGGGGGTTGAGCCAGCCCAACTCCAGGGAGAGGAGAAGGGCTGGAGATTGAGTTCAGTCACGCAGCCAAAGATTCAATCAAGCATGCCTATGAAAAAACACCATTAAAAACTCTGGATATTGAAGTTCAGTGGAACTTCCTGGTTGATGAATAAATCAATGTGCAAAGACAGTGATGTGATCTGATTCCACAAGGAGAGGACACTGAAACTCTGAATACAAAACCATCCCAAACTTCATTCTATATAGCTCTTCCTTTGACTGATTCTGATTTGTACCCTTTAAAATAAAAGTGTAATCATACTTTCCTGAATTCTGTAAGTCTTTCTAGCAAATTATCAAATTGAAGGGAGTTGTGGGAACCACAGAATTATAACCAACTGAAAATAAATACAGGTGGCCTGGGGATTCACAAAGTGCAGCTAGCATCTGAATTGAGGACAGTGAGATGGTGCCCTTTAACTTGTGAGATGTGCACTAATTCCAGGTGGTTAGTGTTGGAGCTGCATTAAAGTAGACTAGTTGGTGTCATAATAGCATAATAATGTGCTTGTGCGATGCTGCATCTCTTAAACAGACACACACAAAACCATACACATGTGCGCACTAACATCATTTCCTATCAATTCTTGGATCTCTCTTCTAGATCTGTACTAAAGCAGATATTTGCCAGTGCTTTGTTACTGAGAAGGGGCTGCAGATAATGAGGTTCAAAGGAAAGAATTATGGCCGGGTAAAAAAATTTTGAACTTGGAGTACAGAAAATGCTTTTTTCTTGTGAAAAGCAAAAATAATGGTGTTGCCTAATATAGGACTGGGCGAGAAACAAATGAAAAGGAATGAAAGTCAACATTATTTCCACTCCTCTCTCATCTATGACTTTACACTGTAACATCTGAAGATGAAGTGAGAGCATAAAGCTCTTTGGATATGTGGTTTCTACAAGAATGAGTCAGGTGTGTGGACCCTCAGCCATTTTAGTCGGAGAAAAATTATGCTATAAATAGGTAGAAGAAAAAAGATTCAAGTACTTGTGAGTTGAATCAATTTGTACACAACTCTAGTAATAGAATATAATACTTCAAAATCCTACAACCTTGTGAACAACTTGAGCTTATTGAATGAAAAATGCTTTGGTCTGGTCCCCTTTGTTAGAAGACTCACATTTGATATCTGTTATCAATTATAGGATTACCATCTCAAAAGCATATTTAATGTTTATAGTGCTGGGATAACTTTACTAGGTTATAACTTTTTTATACTTCTATGTTTACTAATATCCATTATGCTTGCTGATATATATAGACACAGCATCTCGTAATGTATTGGTACTTATTTCAAAGTTAAAATTAATGCTTTTAATTTATTGGAAAGAAACCATATGACTCATGATTCAATATATGGGTTATTAATTTATATGTATATGTGCTCATATGCACACATATGTACACACATATACATGCACACATATGCATAAATCCTCAATCTACTGACAAGTTCTTGGAAACTACAACTTTAAGCAAAACAATGTATAACAAAATCAGCTTGTTTGTCATCAACATATAACAAAATGTTGAAGTAAATGACCTTATTTGAGGACTTGCTGTACATAATTTTCCTTACAGGAAACTATTGGGGATGTTAAAGTGAAGACTTATAGGATTTGGTTATACATATATGTATATGTGTATGCATGCTCTATTTTCTGTTTTAATATCAAGTGCATTAACAACAGTGTTGTATATTTCCAAAAAAAAATTATGCCTAAAGGAGTAATAATTGCATGTGTGCTGTTGAACTACTTGAGAGCAGTGAGTCATTCTGCCCTCTTGGTAATGTGTCCTACTGTTGATATTAGAAGATGAAAAGTAAAAAAAAAAAAAAATCTTGCTTAACACAGTAAACAACAATGGTTTCTGGGAAAAAAAAAATCTTAGTATTAAAATCAAAATTGGTTGTTTAAAAAAGTGCCAGTCATCAGAACTGAATACAGTATGTATTCAAAACTAAATGTAAAAACAGAATTTATTATTTAATATAATTACAAGAAAGTTGTACTTTTTAGGTTCTTTCGTTAAAGTCTTTATTGCTTTAGTCTTATTTTAGGTGCTTTCTTCAAAGTCTTATTTAATAAGTAATTGTTACTTATTATTTTCTGTGTGTTATTAGACTGCAAGCTCTTCTAGAATAAAGATACCAGTATGCCTTTTATGATTTTGTAATGACCACTTGCAGTTTGCTTTGAAACTCAAAACACTTTAGAATTTACCATCTATATTTATTTGTAACAATCTTTCTCATGATTTTACATCCTCCACCACTTTTTCTCTTCTAACTTCTAAATAACTTCCAAAGCAGAGTTCAAAAGTCTCTATTACCCTGTATGTCATTTGTCCCCCAACCAACTGGCTTTAAATACCATCTATAATCAACTGAATCACCAGTCCAGCTCTGACCTCTGCAGTCAAGTTCAATCTTATGGAGCCAATTGTTTACTTGATACCTTTTCTGGGAGGGCCAATAGAGATCTTCAACTAAAACCTATCCTCCTTATGCTGACAGTGGAAAGAAAAAAAAATAATAAATTCAAATCTATAGTATTCATTCAAACATTTTAACAACCTCACTTTCTTTTTCAATTCAGCTTTCACATGTAATCACACATATTTGTTTCAATCAATATTAACTATAAGTTCAGGTAACAAAAAGAGTGCTACACCACCTAGAGTGGAATCCACAGTCCATGCTGGGTAGGTCTACAATTGTTTTTCTCTGAAAGCACAACAAAATGTGTTGAATGGGATAACATACTTAATCATTGTGACATATTCTATACAAAATTGTCAAGAGAATTTTGACCAGAATAATTCAAGCACCAGAGTTACTAGTATTTTTATAATATTTTATCCTGATTTAATTTTAAAATTCATTATCAAACTAAGTGTACAATGAGATAAAATTTTTTGAAATACAATTTAATTATTTTTCAATTATAAAATAAAGCACATCTATGTTAAAAACTAGAGTTTAAGAAATGAATGTATGTTAACTTCTGCTGCCACATTATCTCATATCTATAGACAACTCCATATAACAATTATAATACAATTCTAGTATATATTTTATCCATTAAGCAAATGATATTTAACAACAAACTAAGTACAAACACTGGATTTGCTACTTACTGGTTATGAAATACTAGATAAGGGTCATAGCCTTCCTCAGTTTTTGTTGTAGATGTTGTTTTTAATGATGATAATCATTGCAATCACTTTCTTGGGATCTTATAAGAATGAAAAAAAAGTATAAAGTTCTAATAAGAGTCTGACAGCTAAAACTTTGTGATAGATACTCTGAAGGAGTGAGAGCCACTTGATCCTAAGTTCATGGAACTGGAGGAGAGAGTTTTTAAAATATAAATTAATAGACTAATGAGTTGATCCTTCATGTGTTATTGAATCCCAGAATTTAGGTTCACATTATCCATGCACAACAAGCCAAACACTGACATATCAATACTTGGGAGCAGATAAAGATCTATTCTATTTCACCAAAGCAAGAAGGTGCAAGACCAATCTCTCAAATCTGGCCTCCTTTTGAAGCTAATTAAGGGCTTTTGCGAGTGAGGCAGGTATGTGAGAGGTGGGATCCCTTGTTGATCAAAGCTATTTGCGTCTCTCAGCAGCCCATTCAAACTTCTAGACACCATCAAGGAAGTTTTCGTGACCTAAAGTTCACTATTCTTTAAAAGAAAAACAAGTTCAGCAATATTGTGGGCAGCCTCAGAGGTTAGAACATAAAGTTAATCAATTACTAGTGACTACCCTCTACCAAAATGACTAGGTGCAAGCGAGCATGCATGGAAGATGACAAAGAGAAGGATAAAAGGAAAATAAGTAGAGCAAACATCTTATGATTTTTATAATAAAGGCTTGGTTACAAATGTATCATAATAAGAGCATATTATCAATGAATGAGCAAAGTGCTGAGAGCTTAGCATAGAAGACTCATGAGATTGGAATTCAGTGAGTGAACAGCAGTGACACCATTGGAAGGATCAACAAAACTCAGATCATGGTAAGCCTTTTAAGAAGTGACTATTCATTTGATCAAAAATGTTTTATGCAAAATGTTTTAGATATAAATCAGCAAATGAAAAGATATTGCTTTACTTAGAATATTATTTAACATTATTCAAAATATGTGGACATATATCAGTTTTCCTAAATCATAAGTGATGTTTATTTATAAATTTAGTATAATTAGTTTCATAAGAAGATTTTCTTTGGAACGTTAAGTTTAAAATGTTATGCTGTTTTGTTTTAGGAAGAACACATATTAAAATGTAGGCTTATACTTCACAGTACACTGTAACCCTCAAAATTGACCAAGCAACGTTAGAAATTGTTGTTGCTTGTACTTTAAAGCACTGACTTATTTTCATATGTGTAAATAATATTGGTAATATAGCTGAGTATTTTAGTCTTAAATGTATTATAGACACTCTTCTTTAGTTCAAGTTCTAAAATTGTATTTTAAACAATTCCCCTACTCCTCTCACTAGAAACTCTCTTGAACTTTGATTCTTATATGCTTTCTTAGTCCGGAGGCTAATCTTAAAGCAAGGCAGGCCTAAAGACCCAGCTGCAGAATTCTCCTCACTTAGGGAGAGCCTCAAGACTGTTAATATACAACTCACAATCCAGGTGATGCCAACCAGGCCTCCGGAGAATTTTGGAGGCATATTTTAGAGCAAATAGGCCTAAGCCTCAATTTCAGAGCCCTCACCTGAAGGGATTCAGAGATGTTGATCCACTACGTGGCCACAGGCAAGATGGTGTCAGTCAAATCCCCAGTGGAAAATTACTTGAAACAGCTATCAAAACAAGGCTCACAGACCCTACACCTACCCCATTCCCACACCTTCCCTTACCAATTTTCCCTGTAAAAATCTTTTCTGACCAGCTCAAAATCTGAGTTGATATTTGGTAGCTGACTCTTGAATAAACCTGTGTTTCCTTGTCTTTTGAGTTTGACTTTGAGCAGTCAGCTCTGAGACCTGGGTCTGGTTACACGAAGAGATGTTAAGAAGCTCCTTATATGTATTTTTAATGCATTTATAACACAATATGAGACACAACTTTATAAATTTTCAATAAAAAGAAAAATTAAATATAATCATTACCATATATTTTTAACACTTTCACAGAAGTACAAATAGGCTTGTGGGTTTTCAAAAATATTTGGTTTTGGTTAATTCAATTTAGAAAACTTTGCTGTACATATAAAAAGTACTTAAACAGCTTAAGTAGTTATTATAAGGTATCCTTAGACACACTGAAAATTATTATTGAGAAATGCCTTTGTTCCCAAACTTAATTAGGATAACCTAGAGTTTATTGCACTTTTCTTGGTGAACGTTGCCTTTAGTCTTCTCTTTCTGAGCCAATACAGAAAGAACCTTAGAGTCTTACTTTAACTGGCTCAGGGCTTTTAGCGAAAGGCATCAAAAAGACATGTTTTCGATTAGTTGTTTGCCACAACCTTGAATAATGAACAGCCTTTATGGCTCAAAGTTCTTCTCAATATAACAATCTTATATTTACAAGTGAGAATCAGTAAGATAGGAAGTGTCATTCTCCCAGACACCGGTCCTATTAGGAAGGTCAGCAGGTATGTTGACAAGAAGTAACCTCTCATGGCATAATTGTGGGGGGAACATATTGTGCATTTTATTGATAAAAGATAAAAATTAATTTGAAAACTCCGAATTATGTATTTTTGCAAATTTTAAATCTTTATACTTTCCTCTGTTTTACTTATTGCAAATTTATATGAATAGTCCACCAAGATGAAGCAAATATTATCAATAAAAACTAATTTGAACAACTTTAATAACACTTGATAAAGAAATAAAAACAATCATTGTATTGGATAATTCTTAGTAAAATAAAAAATCTGTCTGAATCAACATTATTACCAAACTCTACAAATTAAATAAAATTTAATTGCATTGTTCCCTAAAGATTTAAGTTCACTTGGGCAGGCTATAAACTAAAGTTCATCTTTGCATAATTTACATATAAAAAAGCATGCCAAACAGACTAAATGTTTAAAGGGTATAGGAGATAAATTTTATCTTCTCTAGGAATAACTTGCCATTATATATTATTTGTAATAAAGCACATGCAAATAAATCATATATACAGAAATCTTGTTAATGGTAAACAATTTGTATTAATGTATTAAAGTAGGATCTCTAGGGAAGTCCATGAGCAGTATGTTTATGAGCCTGGCTCAAATCACTGCATGAAGTCAAGGTGAAATAAAAATTATATGTATATTTACAATGATCAAATGTTAGTGTTTTTATAAGATTTAGGCGACACCTGATCAAATATATTTCAAATTATAGTCTTGCATCACTTAAAGATAAGGATACTTTCTGAGAAATTTGTCATTAGGCAATTTTGTCATTATACAAACATCATAGAGTGTGCTGACACAAATCCAGATGGTATAGTCTATTACATACCTAGTTAATATGGTATACCTCATTATTCCTAGGCTACAAAGCTGTACAGCATGTTACTGTACTGAATACTGTGGGCAAAACACAATGGTATTTGTGTACCTAAACATATCTAAACATAGAAAAGGTAATGTGTTGTGCTATGATGTTATCAGGGCTACCACATCACTAGGCAATAGGAATTTTTCAGCTTAATTAAAGTCTTATGGAACCATCATTATATATGTGGTCTGATGTTGAGCAAAATGGTCTAATTCAGTGATTGCATTGATCAGTTAATAGCTCATGCATTTTTGTAAATTTTGAATGACACTAAAAAGTTAATAGAATAAATAGACCAGAAAGAATTATATAGTGATATTTTTAGTAAAACTTTTAAATAATATATATATTATAAATTCATATGTATAAACATTCTAAAATAGAATGGAAATTGTGTTAGAGTCATCATGAAAAATACTTGAGGAAAAAAGATATAAAGAAAATAAAAATACTCTAAACCTTACCACCATAAATAACAAAAAAAAAGAAAGAAAGAAAAATACTTGAAAGTCACTAACATAAACTAACTTTTTTTTTCCAGTAAAGAAACAAAGTTTCTGCAAACTTAAAAGATTTCTCCAAGGTACTCAGAGTGTACCAGGAGTGAGTAAAGATTATTATAATCTACTGTCATGATTTTCAGTATACTGTTTTTCTACAATACTCAACAAACAAATTATTACCCAAGAAGAAACACACCTTTCTAAAAACTATAAAATTGACTTTAAATGACCCTGGGGTTTGTAAGAAAATCTGAGAAAAAAAAATTTCTTCTGTGTTCCCAGTATGCAAAAGAAATGGAAGATAGCTTTAGCTATCATACTTTTATTTCCTGACACTCTCTCATTTAAAAATAAATGAGAATATTTTTATGTTAATAAATATAATCTCAAAATGTTATATGCTGTTTACTTCTAATTATATGTGTAAGGTTTGTTGATTAAATTCAAAAATATTTTGCAGTTTTGCTTTGACTTAGCAAATGTGGGCCATTATAAGCATAAACTTTATAAAATACAATAATATCAAATAATGATCATGATTCGACAGCCTTTCAATTAAAATATGTAAGTTGTTATCAGGTCTTTAGAAACAAACACACAATGAGAGTATTTTTTTTTTTCCTCCTTTAAAACAATTGGAAAATTTCTAAAGACCTTTACAAGCATTACAAGCATTACACATTAGAGGCAAAGTTTCCTTTAAAGAGGATGTTTCAGGATTCATATCCATAACTGATAATTAATGTTTAAACTTAGTAATAATGTTTTTATTTGACATAAATAAAACATTTTCTGTTATTTAAGTAACTTGTAAAAAGTAATTTTTTGAATATTTAACAGTTTGTATATTTTGTGTTTCTTGTGCTTATACAAATTTATAGTTTTAGCAAATAAACTTTTGGGAAAAGTATAGCATTTTAATTATAAAATACATCATATGTATATTCACTTAGAAGTTTTCTGACTCAACTTTTCTTTCTTTATTATTCAAACAAATATTTCCAGAATGAATTTAATAATGAAAGTGAAATTCATAATAAATCATTTACTATTTAGTGGTCATCTAAAGATTCATAAGTGGGTAAGTCTGGTTATGTAAATTGGGCTCTTCTGTGCAGTACAGTAGTTAGTAGTAGTACAGTATATGAGTGTTTGTGGGTTTATATTTATGTGTATGTGTATTTACTTTCCAAATTCAGTGAAAACCACTAATAAATAAGTACTAGAAAAACGATAATCTCAAGTATGATTTTAAAAATAAAGAAAATCATGTGTTGTTATATCATAGTAAAACTGTTAAAAACAAAAAATAGGTTAAGTTTTTTTAAAGAAGTCAAATAAAAGTGGTATACAATACTAAAAATGACAGTGGGCATTTTATCTCAAATAGAATGACATCACTTAAGTGCTCAAAGACAGAAAAAGTATCAACTCATACTTAAATATCCAGAAAAAATAATTCAAATAAAAGGGTGAAATAGAAATATTTTCAGATATACAAGAATATGAAGAATTTGATGCTAGAAGAGTTGCATATAAAAATATTTTTTAAAGACTAAGTTTTAGAAACATGATAAAATATGCAAATTTGATTCTATAAGAAAGAATGAAGAGTTGGGCATGTAGTTGACTCTTGTAATCCCAGATGTTTGGTAGGCCAAGGCAAGAGGATTGCCTGAACCCAGGAGTTTGAGACCAACCTAGGCAACTTGGCAAGAACACATCTCTCTGTTAAGTAAAAGAATTAGCTAGAGGTGGTGGTATGTGCCTACAGTTCCAGCTACTTTGAGGACTGAAGCACTGTACTTCATTCTGGATGACAGTGTAAGAGTCTGACACAAAAAAAGGAAAAAAAAAAAATGAAGGCCCCTGAAATGGTATTAAAAAGATTAATGTTAAAGACTATCAAACATTATATTTTTTTCAAAATAATCTTTCAAAACAAAGATATTTTGTTATGGTTATTTACCAAAATGATATTATCCAGAATGGAAGGCATGGTAAATGAAATTATATTATTATAAAAACAGTACATTTGACTAAAGGAATGTAATATAAGTAGACAAATTATTTAGGAAGTCATATTATAATCCCTAGTACAACTTCTGATAGAGTAATACAAAATATGTAGAAAAAATTAGTCAACTGAAAAATAAGGGAAAGAAGCAAATATTTATTGACTTGAAAGAAAGAAGAACAAGATAGAAACAACATAAAAACTAGCTGGTGAAAGTAATCAAGAAAATTAACTCAAATGCCATAATATCAGAAATTCATTAAATAGAAATGAACTAAAATCTCCAAATAAAAGGTAGGGATTGTCAGATCACAAAAACAAAAATCAAGACAAAATAAATTGTGCCTATTTATGATTCAAAATATGAAAGAATATATATTCTGAGAACATTATGAAAAAGGAATCTGAAATAGCTGTGTTGGTATTAAAGTAAACTTCAAAGACAAGGTATATTACCAAGGATAAAGAAAGATATTTTGCAATGACAAAGGAGCCGATTTATCAGAAGATTATGACGTTGTATTTCCTTAATACAGAGTTTCTAAATTTAGATTTAAAAAATCCTAATTACAACTAAAGGTAAAAGAGAAATAATTGAAGATTTTTAAATCCTTCTTTCAATAATTGTTAAAACAAGTAGATGAAAGTTATAATTTGAGCAACAATTCCAAATTAATCAAATTGATATTTATGAAACACCCAACTATAAATAAGCATAATTTTCAGGTCTTCATAAAGCATTTGCCAAGAAAGCCCATATAATGTTTCAGTATATTTTAAACGACTAAAATGTTACAAATTTTTTCCAGTCCATAACAAGTTTAAATTAAAATCAATAATAACAAGATTTTTAGAAAATCTTCATATGTTTAGAATTTTTCTTTAAGTCTAAAGAATACATGGTTCAAAAATAAAATTCCAAAGAAATTAGAAATCTTTTATATTGAATAATGAAATTCTACCTATTAAATTTTGTGGGAGAGATAAAGCATATATGCACAAAAAGGTATTTTCCTAGGAAAGACATAAGAATCTCCCACAAGAGAGTTCTTCAATCATGTATCATGAAAAGGAGGCAAAAATATAGAGGCACAAAAATATATCACAAACACCTGCAGGTGGGAATTTTATATACTCCTAGGGTGTGATAGGAAATGCCAGGTATGAGATCTCCAATATTAATAGGGAATTCAGGGATCCCCAGCCAAGAAAATGACATTTGAGCAAAAACTTAAAAGAGGTGATTATCTTAATGAACATGAGTTTCTGTCAGTAATTTTCAGTGGAAAAATAATTGACTACAAATGTCTTGATTGGGAGACCTGCCTAGTGTTTCTGAAGAGCAATGGAGTTCGGTGTGGTTGGGCTAGGGTTATCAATAGTGCAATAATAAACAGTGAGGTCAAGGTGGTCATGGGATCCTATTGCGGCAGACTTTTCATGCCACTGTAAAGACTAACACAGTCAGTTGAACGTTATGGCTTGAACGAAGGCAGTTACAGTGGCATTCTTGGAAAATTTCAAGATTTGGGATATATTATGATATATTTGTATGAATTATAATAAACTTACATTCAATCAAATGGATAAGAAGCATGAAAGAAAGAAGAGTGAAAGATTATATCAAGACTTTTGATCTGACCAACCAGAAGACTGCACTTACTATCAAATGAGATGTGGATTGAGAGTTAAATTTTGTACATATTAGTTGAATGCTAATTAAAATATCTAAGTTGGGCACAAAAGAGACAATTGAACTACACATAAAATTTTCAGGTCATCAGTGTAATCGATGATATGTAAAGTCATGAAACTGAACATAGCAATAGTAGATGATTTAAGACTGAGCTTCATCATTAAGACATTAGCATGTGAAGAAATACTGCATAAAGAGATTAAGATAGAACAACCAGAAAGTGTGTCCAGGGTGTGTATCCTACACCAAGGAAAGAAAGCGTTTTCAGGAGGAGGTGTAATCAAATGCTTCAAGGAGGAGAAGGGCTGAGTATTTTCTATTTAACAAATACTAATGCCTTTATATTCAAAATAGTAAAATGTGACCAATTTTAGCGATTATTGAGAGCTTTGTTTCTTTGTACTTCAGTTTTCTCATTTCCTAGAGAAAGGGAATAAGCAGTAATAATTGTTTTGACTTTTCATTAGTAATTCACATATTTCAAGGAGTCAAAGATTCCCTGTGTGGGCTGCAGTTTGCATTGTGGAATGTTTGTGTGTAAATTAGATTTTAATTTCATAAGCATATATTATTTTCATTAAATACATTAGTAGTTTATCATTTTATTAATTGCATCCTGGAAATTTTTGCTAAAAGAAAAATGTGGAATATTCTTCTGTATCCTTTATGACATCTCAATGCTTTCAATGCTTTATAATTACCTTTGGCTTTAAGCCTGATGTCACTAAGCCCAATGATGCAATTTGTCACTTTTATGTGTAACTTCCAAATGATTTTAATGTGTTTTATGCACGTGAAAGTTGCACAACACGTCACTGAATATTCTGAGAGCAGATTTCTGAACTACCTCGTGAATTTTTTTTTCTGAAATATTGACTTTTCTGCTCGGGAAATAATATTGAATACCCTGTGGATATGATATGTAAAATGAATACCAAAGTAGAGCTGAGGATTGCTGAACTGGAGGTAACTCCTTTATTCACTAAAAGGCAATCACAAGTTACCTGGGCCTGTTGTTCTCCTATGTTCATATTTGATGCTTCTGTATAATAAAGTAAGCAGCTTAAAATTTTGTTTTAATCAATAAACCCTGATCAATCACTGACTCACTGAAGAACTATTCATGGAATATATGCTATTTTTATTAAGATATACATCATAGGGTATATGAAAGAATACTTTGTTTTATTTTCTGTTCTCAAAAACCCAATTGCAAAGACCTGGCTATGGCATGCAAAATAAAGAGAAAACAAAACAATGTATATTTTAGTCCTAAATTTTCTGATATATCTGTACAAGCTATAGGATTCCAGCAAAGGATAAGGTCAGTGCGATTTAGGGTATTTAAGGGAGATATTGAGAGAGGAGTATACTTCATATTTTCTTCTACATGGGCATGGAAATACCAATGTATAAAAAGGATAATAAACAGTGCACTTTCTCTTTGCCCTCTAAACAGCTGCCTAACAATATTTTAGACTTGGTACTCAGTAGATTTTTGCTGAACAATAATTACGTGACTTTGAATGACTTGAGAATCCAGAGAGAAGGGACGTGATCTAGTAATCTGGTGATCTACACAGGCAGAAAAGTATCACCCATGGACTAGAGTGTAAATAAATATAAACTATTCAGGGCAAGTGTAGCAATAACCTTGATTAGAATGGAGGGTCAGTGGCAAACAAATTCAGAAGAAAAAAAAAACAGGATTTGGGCGGGCTTGGTGACTCAGCCTGTAATCCCGTGCCTTTGGGAGGCTGAGGTGAGTGGATCGCCTGAGCCCGTGGGTTCGAGACCCGCCTGGGCAGCAAGACCTCATCTCTACAATAAATCAAAAAAATCAGCCGGGCGTGGTGGCGCACGCCTGTAATTCCGGCTACTCGGAAGGCTGAGGCGGAAGGATCGCCGGAGCCCAGCAGGTCAAGGCTGCGGTGGCCGGGAGCGGCCACTGCACTCCAGTCCGGGCGACAGAGTGAGACTCCAACTCAAAAAAAACCAAAAAAAAAAAAAAAACCAGGATTTGATTTGTAGATCTCTTTTGATAGCATATCGAGCCAGAATTATTATTGAGATGAACATTTTTTATATTGACAATTTTTAGTAAATTAATCAACCTCAAATGTCCTCTTAGTTTTGCATAATTGTCATGTAAACAAATATCTATCAAAATTCAGTACAAATAATTTGGGAAAAATATGACAGAATTGTTAAAAAGCATTGCTAATTAAGACATATGCATTATCTAATTAATATTTTGCTAGACATGTATACCATTTCAGTTAGTCTGACTAGGAAAAAAATAGATTGTTCTTACTACTTAATTTTAAAACTTCTAAGCCCTGTGTTCACTTCCTTTGATTGTTCTCAAAAATGTTTGGTTTTTCTTTTTTTTTCCCTGAATATAGTCTGCAATAATCAGAGTAGACTTGATGTGATGGTTAATTTTAGTTGTCAACTTGACTGGGTTAAGGAATATTCAGAGAGATGGTAAAGCATTATTTCTGGGTATGTCTGTGAACGTGTTTCAAAAGGAGATTGGCATTGGAGTCAACAGACTAAGATAGATCTGCCTTTACTCAATGTGGGCAACCATGTAATCAGTGGTAGGCCAAACAAAACAAAAACACAGAAAAAAAAAAGCTTTGCTTTCTTTTTTGGAGCTGGGACACTCATTTTCTCCTCTTCTTGGGCATTGTTACTCTGTATTTTCTGGCCTTTGAACTTACACCAGCAGTCTCCCGGTTTCTCAGACCTTCAGTCTCATACCGATAACTATACCATTGGCTCCCCTGGTTCTCAGGTTTTCAGACTTGGAATGAGCTAAACCATTGGCTTCTCTCCTACTCCAGCTTTCAGATGGCATGCGTTGTAAGACTTCTCAGTTTCCATAATTATGTGAATCAATGCCCATAATAAAGCCTGTTGTATTTCTTGTTATCTATCATGTATCTATCTATCTATCTACCTACCTACCTACCTACCTACCTATGGAGGAAATCATTAGAAACTGGGAAAGACCAATTGTCAGTAACTGAAGGGTATAGTCTGGAGAAATTTATTCAGCTGTGGAGACTGGCTTGGTGAAAGATGGTCCAAGGTGAACAGAAAATGGATACCTCAGACATGGTCTAAAAAAAATAAGTTTGTTCGGGTGTCTCCTGCCTTTTTCAAGATTTTTATAGTTTAAGGTTTTACATTTAGATCTTTAATCCATTTGGAGTTGATTTCTGTGTATGGTGACAGGAAGGGGTCGTGTTTCAAACTTCTGCTAGTGCTCAGCTATTTTTCCCAGCACCATTTACTAAATAGGTTCTTCGCTTCCCAGTGGTTGTTTGTGGAGGCTTTGTCAAACATGAATTGGTTGAGAAATTGAGGTTTTGATTCAGGGATCTCTACCCATTCCATTGATCTATATGCCTGTTCTTGTAACAATCCCAGGTTGTTTTGATTATTGTAGCCTTATAGTAAAGGATAAAGTGTGGAAGTGTGATTCTTCCCACTTTGTTTCTTTTGCTAAGGATTGTCTTGGCTATTCATAGTCTTTTGTGTTTCCATATGAATTTCTGTATTGTCATTTCCAGGTCTGAGAAGAATGATGATGTTAATTTAATAAGTAATGCATTGAATTTGCAGATTGCCTTGGTAGGATGGAAAGTTTAACAATGTTGATTCTTCCAATTCATAAGCATTTAACATTTTTCCATTTTTGTGGCTTTGGTTTCTTTGAGCAGAGTTTTGTTGTTTTTGTTATAAAGGTCTTTTGCCTCTCTGAACAGGAAGATGCCGAGATATTTCAATTTTTTGTGGCTATTGTGAATGGGATTGTGGTTTTTATTTGGTTCTCTGCCCATTTGTTGTTGGCATATAAGAACATGACTATCTTTTGCACATTTATCTTGTACCCTGAGATTTTGTCAAAACCCTTTTTCAGTGCAAGGGGGTTTTTGACAGATTCTCTTGGGTTTTCAAGGCAACCAAATCCTGATCAGAATCACAAATGCCCATGCCATAAAAGATAAAATAGACAAGTGGAACCTCATCAAGCCAAAAAGCTTCTGCAAAGCCAACAAAACCATCAAGAGAGTGGGGAAACATCCCACAGAATGGGAAAACATATTAGCCAATTGTATATCTGACAAAGTCCTAACATCAAGAATCTACAAGGAACTCAAACATGCCAAAAAGAAAAAAAACAAACAGCCCTATTAAAAAGTGGGCAAAATACATGAATAGACACTTCTCAAAAGAAGACACAGAAACAGGCAATATATACATTAAAAAATGTGCAGACTCACTAATCGTCAAAGAAATGCAAATTAAAACCACAATGAGATACCACCTAGCTCCAGTCAGCATGGCCATCATCGATAACTTAAAAAAACAACAGATGCTAGAGAGGATGCGGGAAAAAGGAAATGCTTCTACACTGTTGATGGGAGTGTAAACTAGTACAACCTCTGTGGAAAACAGTGTGGTGGTTTCTAAAAAATCTGAAAATCAGCGTTCCATATGACCCAGTAGTTTCCCTTCTGGGAATATACCCGGGGGGAACTCACATCATTTAATAAAAAAGACACATACACATGCATGTTCATTGCAGCACTATTCACAGTAGCAAAAACATGGAACCAACTGTGCTGACCATCAAAAATGGACTGGATTTTAAAAATACATTTGCACAATTGAATAATACCCAGCCATAAAGAAGGATAAAATTAGGGACTTCACAGAAATTTGGATGTATTTAGAGTCTCTCATAGTCAGTGATCTATCACAGAAACAAAGTACTGAAAACCATATGTTCTCACTAATAAGTGGACCCTGAATATTTATCATAATACTATAAGAAAGTGATTGACAGTAGTGGGAAATTGCCAGGGGAGGGGGAACACATAACATCAGTGAGGGTACATGATCACAAACCAGGCGAAAGGGGACCAAAGGAAGATCCAAAATTTATTTGTAAAATGACCAAATTAGCTACCTAATCCTGAATTGTACCCCACATCTTTAAAATAAATAAATTTTTAAAAATTAAAAATGAAAATAATAAAAAGCCAGGAACGAGGTTAATCTACACTATGGCTCTGATTGGGCTCCTATTTTTGACAGCAGCTCACCAGTGCTGGATACATGATGAGTACAGTCAAGGAATTGAGGAAGGACCAGTGGGAGGCCTAAACTTCGCCTGCACATAGACCACTTATGTACCTAATCCTTATGTGTACTCTACATCTTTAAAAACATAAAGTCAAATCAAATCAAATCAAATAAAAAGAAAGGGGTTGACAAGTGTTTGTCAAGGTCTTGGAACTCCAGCCCAAAAGACTGAGATTGAGGAATCTGGGAGAAAAGAATCATAGGAAGGAATTAGGTAGTGCTGCAAACTAAATATTAAAGGTTTGCTAAATTTTCCTTTGATGCACAAATGCAAGGCTTGTTTGAAATAAGAGTCTCAGAGTTAGTTGAGTGTCTAGGAGTGCCTATGTAACATAAGATCATCAAAATAATAAATAGACTATCTCAGTGAAAATAGAGAACTATATATATATATTAGTATAACTTCTGTCTTCAGAAATAAGTATGCATGCAATGCAAACCATTCTGAGAATTTTTTTTGAATTTCTAAATGAAAGAATGTAGCAAGAAATAAATGAGGGTACTGTTCTTTGACATTGATCCAAATTCCACCAGATGGTAAGGCTGATCCTGTATTAGTTCCTGAGTCAAACATAAAAATATCAGTAAATTATTTACAGATAGCAAAATAGAAGGTCCAAAGTTACTAAATACTTGTTATTTCTAGATGTAGTTGTTTTGGGGAACTGAGATTATCTGTATCAATGTGTCTTAAAATTTGTTCTGGGAAAGACAAGACGGTAAAGCAACAAATTACTTTGCTGTTTGCTTTAGAATATTCCTGGAAATGAATTTATTAAAGACAGAATCTTCTCACATGAGAGATATTAAATATCCCTTATTAAATAACAGTGTACTTACTTCAATACCATTCCTGTACAATATCCATCAATTCTGAACTGCATTATATCATGAATTTTTCTCAATCCTCATCATTTGTCTATTTTGAAAAATCCATTTTAAAATACTTGAGGTCAGACCCTCTTAACCCACTCTTCCCAACCCCACATGAATCAATCCTAAGTCTTGCTCATTTTATTCCAAGTATTCTAATTAGTTTATTTTTGCTTTTTTTTTTTTTTTTTTTTTGAGTTGGCGTCTCACTCTGTCACCCAAACTAAAGTGCAGTGGCCGCTCCCGGCCACCGCAGCCTCGCCTACTGGGCTCCGGGGATCCTACCGCCTCAGCCTTCCAAGTAGCTGGAATTACAGGCATGCACTACCACGCCCGGCTGATTTTTTGATTAATTGTAGAGATGAGGTCTCGCAGCCCAGGCGGGTCTCAAACCCGCAGGCTCAGGCAACTCACTCACCTCAGCCTCCCAAAGGCGCGGGATTACAGGCTGAGCCACCGAACCCGGCTTTATTTTTGCTTTTTAAAATAGGTTGCCTGGTGATCGTTTGATAAGTTCAATACTTTTTAAAACTTGATGACTTTCAACTCTTTCTTCTTGGTTACAGTGCTAGTCTGGTAGCTTAAATCAAAGTTTGTTATATTGTTAATCAGAACCAAAGGGGATATATTTAACAGACAATAGGCTGACCACTGGCATTATCGGTGATTATTTTAAACTCAGAAATGTAAATTACTAAGTGCTGAACAAGCTGTTGTACTTATGCATAAAGTCATTCAGTAGACCTCTCAAACAAGAAGGATTATATAGTATTATAAAGGCCGGAAAGGTAAATATGAATTTTATTGTGCAAAAGATCAAAATTCTAAATGAAGTACTACATGCATAATAAATAGAGAGAAACCAAGCGACTAAACTATTATTAGTTATGATGATTAATTCACCAACTAAAGCATCATCAATGCTAGCAAGAAGTAAATTTGTGATTTTAATTAATATTTAACAAACCAGAACTATTCTGTCTTATAGAACATGATAAATGGCAAGGATAAAAACACATTTTTATCATTTAATTTAAAATTCAGGCTTTTAAAATGCTTTTTTTTGGAACTTCTTATTCAACTCACTTTCTGCAAAATTCATATAAACAAACTAAATTCCAGTACTTTCTTTAATTGAACTGCTCAGATAGTCTTTATGGAACATCTTGTAGTTCATAGAGTCCATCTTTAATTTAACAAAGTGTGAAAAATAATGTAGTAGTTCTTGTAAAGTTAAATAAATTGCAGTATTTGATAGAAGTTTGTTATGCAATTTTTTGAAAAGAAAGGAATGTAAGCTAACATATGTCCACTCCTTAACATACACTTTTCTAAGATCAGGAACTAGTAGAATTCTAAGTCAAGTCTGACCTGTGAGAACTGAGACCATCTACAACCACAGCCTTCTCTCTAGATGAACATGACTTTATTAGCCCAGGAAATTCTTGCCTAGTAAAAGAGTTTGTAGATAACTTTATGTTTTCTGTAGAAAACTTTTAATCTATTTTTTTTTTTTAGATAGAGCCTTAAGCATGCTATAGTTTCTTTTCAGAGCAAAGCAAATCACTTTTAGACTCATAAAGCATTTGTCTGTTTTTTTTATCACCTTCTTAACAAATTTTGCCTATGTCCACCGATCTTAATCATATTATTACCAATGTTATGTAAGCCTAATCAGCATTCCCCTACTGCCCTGCTGAATTAATCACCTAAACTGGATTTTTAAAAAGGTATATAAAAACTCTGTGTTATCCCCTTTCCTAAGCACCAGGAAGTATGGTGGCTTTTCTTACTGTAGTTGGGCATCAATTCAATTGTTCTTATTGAACAGGTTATATTAGTTGTTCTTTAGTGAGTCAACAGCTGATATTTGACAAATGTTAAATTCAGAATTTATCAAAATGAGAAAAATGACAGGAAATTAGCTCCAATAATATGCAATATAATAATCTACTATATTCATATTATATATATACGTATATTATATATGTTGGTAATGCACACATAATCTAAATGAACTTAAATGAATTCATTTTTATGTATATTATAATGCTTTTTTCAAAAGTAATAAATATTTGAAATAAATTTCTCATAAACCCAAAAAATATAACTTTCAGGATATTTATAGAAAGAAGACTATTCAAATGTATTCATTCTGTGCTTCCAGTCTTTATAATTCTTACAAAAAAGCAATTGATTATACATAAGATTTGGTTGGGAATGAGATAGTTGCTGCCAATTGGAATTAAATTGCACATTCATGACAATTGGAGGTTTAAATGCATTTTCGGGGGAAGTATTTTTATAACTGCCTTCTGTGAAGCACTAGTTCTGGAAGATGTTAAAACATGCATGTAAATTTTTTTCTGTAGTCAAATATGGTTAGAAAAGCCTGCCTACTATAACCCCTTTTGAGGTTCACAGGGCTCATTAGCATCCTCAGGGTTTAAGAAGTTAACTCCCTGGGTCTTCTAAAGTAATTTGACTGCATAACCCCTTATCAGAGAAACAGCTGTTAGCCTCCTTCAAATGTAATCCAAGGTAATAATCACTAGATATGCAATCTCAGAAACTGACCCAGTGCTTAAGTGTCTTTTAAAAGTATGAATCATGTAATTTTAACATTGATATTGTGTAATTCTTTAACTATGTGCTGTGTGCCCACATTCAAAATACATGATTACTACCATCCTCTGCTTAAAAACTCCATTGATTGAACAACTCATCATCCCTGTAACATCTTCCTTTCCTTAAGGCAACAGAATGGCATAAATATCATTACTCATAACCAGAATATACTTCTATCAAAATTTTTTTAATAAATTTTCCTTTTTGTATGTCAGAATCACACAAATCACAATACTTCTATATGATAGTTGCTATGGTCTGAATGTTTGCACCCTCCCTCCAAATATATAAATTAAAACCCTAACCTTCAATGCGATAGTATTAGGAGGTGGAGTCTTTTGAGAGTTGATAGGTCATGAGGTCAGAGCCCTAATAAACAGAATCAGTGTCCTTATAAAAGAGGCTCAAGGCAGCTAATTAATTCTTTCTACTACATGAGGACATGTCTAGAAAGTCCCACTTATGAACCAGCAAGTGGGTCCACGTCAGACAACAAATTTGCTAGCATCTTAATCTTGGATTTTCCAGCCTCCAGAGTTGTGAGAAATAAATTTCTATAGTTTAAAAGCTATTCAGCATATATGGCATTTTGTTATAGCATCTGGAATATACTGAGATGATAGTTTATCAAGTGTTTTATTAAAGCAATTACATCTCATATACATTTTTTTTTTTCACTAAATCAGCCTCATCCCAGCTATGCATTTTCTGCACTTGATACGGGTTTCCATTTCTTCTATAAATAAGGTCTAGCTTTTAACTTCCCATTTTGAATGTGTTGTTATAAATTGAGCACAGTCTTGCAGGCATTGTCTTATAAATGTACGAGTAAATTGGTTCTATAAATTCCCTGTACTAAATACTGCATTTAATTAAGATTATGGAAACAATTTATCTGATAATCTTATTTTTTTCTCATTTACTGTTGCTTAGTAGTGTAAAAAAAAAATGGGACACAAAAAAATAGTGTTAAAGAGCTTATCTGAGTAAGAAACAATTTACAAATTTGGAAACACCAAACCAAAAGAGGTTAGGGTTCCCATGGCAAAGGCATCATTTGCAATTATTTATAGGATGAATAGCTACAATTGCATCAGAAATAAAAATAAAATAAATGAATTACTTAATTGGTTGTAGTTATAAAATTTTCTTTTTTGGTTTACCTTGTTGGAATCCCTAGTTATCTAACCATATGATAGTTGGCTGCTTTTGATTGAGGTTTTGCTTCTGTCTAGCATAATCATTTACCAGAAACAATCCAAGTTTCACTTATGTTTGCAGTTTCAACAAGGTTAAAGATATAAAACTGTTTTTTAAGGCTTATTTGGTTTTGTATGCTCATGATTTTTTCAAGCCTGGTCTCCATTTTAATTTTGCTTTTACAGTAATGACTTCTTCATTAATTTAATGGCTGTTGTCAATATTTTCACCACTCTTTTGCTTATAAGATGCTCCTAATTGCTTTCCAACATTTATCCTCTCTATTCTCCTGAGTCATTGAGCCTAATTTCTAGCTGAGCACATTGCCACAAAACTAAAAGATTATATATTTTAATATGCCCAATAGCTAGGTGTATCTATGACTAAGTAAATGCAAATAAGCTATTAAGAGAAGTCCCATGAGAAACCTTTAATAAGTTTCCTTAGAAAGTAAGAGTATACCTCTCCTCACTCCTCTTTACTGTGGCAGGAATGCAGTGTAGGCCATTTTGTACCATTAGACAGAGTCAGTGACAACCCACAGAGTAAACTGCAAGTAGCACGTCAATTAAAAGTCACATGCTGCTTTTCCTGCTCTTCCTCTCTGTCATAATGCCCCAGAGAATCTATAAGTTAGAAAAGAAGAAGACAGTTACAAAAAGAAAGACACGGTTTCTCTCTGTATTCCAAGGTGAGAGAAGGGTTGGGGTAAGTAAAGTCCCTTTTTGTGACTCTATCACCTGGTAATGAGAAAGGGAAATACACTGAACTGAATATGAGCTCAATTATATCAACTGGAAAGACTTTTAGAAACTGACAGTAATTTAAGTGTTCTACCTAAGATATTGCTAAAGAAACCCACTACTTTTTAGGAAATGGAGATTCATCATAGCAGATTTGGGAAAATACATTGTAAGAAAAATAAACTATTTTATATTTCTTATTAAATTGAAACTCTTTAAGAAACTATTTGTATTTATGTATCATTGCTAAAAAAAATGCAGCATTACAATACAGTTGGAATTCAAAAAATAAATGTAAATTAAGTTGACCAAAATAGCAGATAAAACTGAAAAGTCAAGCAATATGCCAGTTAAAATGTATCATAAGTATTAGTCATCAATCTAACGAATTATATTTTATGAGCTTATGAATACCAAGTTGTTTCTTATTTTATTGGTCTAATTAAAACTGAATATCTTAATTCTGGGTGAATTTTTAAAATGTTCATTCTTTTTTTTTTACCTTTAAATTCTTTTAAAAAAAATTGTGGGGTACAGTTCAGGGTTAGTTGTACAAATATTCATTTTGCAGGTATCCTTGTTGATGGGGTGTGCCCTCCCTTCCCCAGGCAGATTCACACTACTGCCAATTCCACCCCTCCCCCTACAGTTTCCCGCTACTGTCAATCCTTTTTTTATAGTATTACGATAGTTGTTCAAGGTCCACTTATGAGTGAGAACATGTGATAGTCGGATCTCTGTTTCTGTGAAAGATCACTCTGTATTATAGACCCGAAGTTCATCCAGGTTACTGCGAAGTTCATGATTTTATTCTTCTTTATGGCTGAGTAATATCCCATTTTGTATATGTACCACATTTTTTAAATCCAGTCCTCTTTTCATGGGCAGCACAGTTGGTTCCATGTTCTTGCTACTGTGATCAATGCTGCGATAAACATATGTGAGCAGGTATCTTTTTTATAGAGTGCTTTGAGTTCTTCCATGTATATTCCCAGTGTGGAGATTGTGGGGTCATATGGAAGGTCGATTTTTAGAACTTTTAGGAATTGCCACACTGTTTTCCACATAGGCTGTACTAGTATACACTCCCTCCAACAGTGTAGAAGTGTTCCCTTGCTCATTATTTTCTATTTGACACAGACTCATAAGGTATGGACATACCTATCTATTTTCCCATATTTAAAATATTTTGGACAATAATTTTTTTAGACTACAGAATTTTTGAGTTTTAAAAAGAAAAATGATGCATATATCAAATATTATGTAATGCCTCCAGTAGGGTCTCAATATTATCTTATAATCAAACACAATATTTCTGCACTGAATAATCCTTGAATATTCATGCTTAAATGGAATGAATAAAGACTATAAATAGCCTCATGTAAGTTTATGTTAGATTTTACTGTCAAATACTTTCATTAACAAAAAATATGGCTTTTTATGCTTTTTTTTTTTTTTAGGAGTAGTAGCTAATCAATTGTGAAGTGGTAGCACAGCTGAATTTATTCCTCTCTCTTTCTACCCCAAATCCTATAAGCAGAGAGAGAGCAGGTTTCTTTAAAAAGAGTATTAGTTATGAGTTACATCCATATAATTAAAAAGACAAGATTTGGTAAATTCTGGGGGAGGCTTTGGCCTGAACAGAGAAAATATATCTCTTCTCAGTAGAGTTGCCATCAATTCGCCATTAGCTCAGATTGCAGGCCTTACCAGGAAGTTGGCTACTGATTCCATTATATCTTTTCATTCAAGTTTGGAAAATATAGTTTATTTAAAAACTAAATTAGAAAGAGAGAGAGAGAGGAGATTCACCTTCCCAAGCTATGGGAGGGGACCAAAGCTAGGAAACTTGGCCTGGCCATAGCTCAAAGAGCACATGACCACACCATAGCTTAGCAAGGCAATGGCTCTTTTTTTTTTTAACTTGTTGTTATTATTTTATTTTAAAGCAATAGGGTACAATTCAGGCTCAGGTACAAAAGTGGTCAACGTACAGGTGCAGTGGTGGGCCTCCCATTGGTCCTCATATTGCTTGGTTCAGAATCAGGTATGCCACTATCTCTTTTTCTCTTTCTAATTAAAGATAGTCACTGAAGTTTGCTCTCAGAAACCTAGTAACCTGGAGAATAACATGGTTTTCAAGTTGGCAATCAAGCATATCAAAGGTGAAAGGTATTTAGGGACTAAGATTCAAAATTAGTATGTTAATTATATGGAAACATGGTTATGAACCAACTGCAAATTTATATTCAAACAGCATTAGTACCTGCAATAAAACTGCTATAATTATTATAAAATTACTGAATTGAGCTTTATACTTAAAGCTCAAAGACTTTCGGTAATTTAGAGGATAGTCTGGTGACCAAAGAAAGTCTTATGACAAAGTTATTTTTGCTTGGAAAGGTCTAGACATCAAGGATATGGTCACCAAAACTCCTTTAGCAGATCTTGTTCTTTTTCTCCTCATGAGAGTAAAATCATAACAAATGATGACACTATAGCAATGATAAGAGCTTTTGTTATATGTTAGCAGAAGAGATGTGTGTGTGTGTGTGTGTGTGTGTGTGTGTGTGTGTATGTGTCATTTTTACGGCAGAGTCAGCATTTGGTTTCTTGTGCCATTGGCTTTTGGTTTAAGTAGTGGGAAGCAAGAAAACTATTTTGGAGGAAGAACAATGTCTATTCATGTAAGACATGGTGAAATATGATGAAACTGTTAAAAAGTACAAATTGGATTGTAGATAGTTTACTTAATGAGTTTCTCACTTTGAAAAAACAAGTGGGAAAACTGAGCGCTAGTAGCATGAGTTGGTTACTATTGGTAGTATTTTAAAAGTTACTACAAGAAAGCTATAAGCACAGAAAAGTATTAATCAGTTTGCAAGCAGGAATTAAAAAGAATAAAGATATTTCAGAATTGAGAGCCAATTGATTCTCAGCATCAACTTAAAAAAGAAGATCATTAAATAGCAAGAATCAGAATTTAGCTTTTTGTCAAGGAGTATTGTTGTACCCATTGTTTAAAGTCACCAAAGAAATTAAGTATACTTAGCAAATTCTACCAGTTGACCGAAATAACTTAGGAAGAAGACATAAAGGGTGAGTTTCTTTCCAAGGATGGTTGAAAATCTTTATAAAGAGGTCAGTGATTAAATGTGTCTTGAAACAGGTTAGAATTCTTGATAAAGATTTTTAGTTTGTCTATTGGCAAGATATTATGTGTGAAAACAATCATATGAAACCAATTCAGATTTCAGGGTTATGTCAAAAGAGCCACCAATTAAAAAAAAAAAAAAAAAAGGAAGAAGACAAACAAACAAAAAATTCCTTTTGTATCCAACGTTTATGGGTGGGAGAGGGTTTGGGAGAGGAGTTCATTTTTTGTTTACCTCAGATACTTTGCAGTTATCCTTATAAAGAAGTGGAGTCCATTGTTCTTTCATTTGATTCTTGGCTGGCCTGTCAATTTGCTTTTATCCAGAGCATTCAGTGACAGTGAAGCTATTTTACTTCCTAATAAGTTCAGTGACTTCTGTTCTTGCCCCCCATGCAGTGTGAGAATACCATATAAAGATGTCCAGCTGTGATTTTAAGTCACTGTGTTTTAAGGTGATTTGTTATGCAGCAATATAAGTAATTAAAAAATTAGTAGCTAGCTTTAAGCCTAGTCAAGAGCAGAGAATGGAAGAGTAGGAAAAAGAAAAACAAAAACAAAAGCAAAAACAAAACTTCTATCAAAGATCAAACAAAAGGTAACACAGTTGTTTAATGACAGAAATACTGACAGAAAAATATTGCTGAAGGAGACTTAAAATTTAGAAAGTATATATTAAAAAGACTGTAGATTTAGACAGGAAACTCTCCAGGTAGGATGCTGACAGTGTCTGTTGTATGTTCCCTCTGTGAGTGGTAAGGTATTATAAAGAAAGATAAGGCAAACAAGAAACTGTTCTATTGAATGCCATTTCCATGTTGAAGAAGAAAAAGGTTGCCTATTTAGGAATCAGTAAATAAATTGTGTAGATGACACTACTATTCACTAATGAGGGAAGATTATACATTCTTATCCTGTGGATAGGGTTATAAGATTTGACATAAACAACGAAATTTGAGGGAAACGACTATTGATCCCAGGTAGAAGCTTTAAGGACCAACTTATGATTCACTATATTTTCTTATCTGACTTTGTGATTATGACAGCATATGTCAAGGTGGAGTCATCATCAGCTATATACTTGTGTAAATCTGATGAGCACAAATCCTTTGATAATCTGTAATGAGTATGCAGCATAAGCAAAATTGAAACACTGATGTTTTATGTTACAAGAATTTCAAGGTTGCTTTTTGTCACAGAACCACATACTTAACTTGAATGCAACAACAGAACAAAAACTCACTTGAAAAAGTTTATAATAAATTAAAATGGAATGTATTTCCTATTATGTACACTATACCATTCAATCACCATTGCCAGGAAGAAACCAAATTTATCCAGAAAGCAAAACAATTGAGAAACAATGAATGAAACAATCTTTTTATTGAATTCACTTGAATTACCATGGCAATCATTTTGTCAGAGTTCTGTTATACTCCATTGTATTTCGTTCTTAATTAGCAAGTATGTCTTGCCTACATTTATTATCAGGTCAGTTTTTAAAAAAATATTCTCGTCAAACAAAAAGACAAACGTGTAGAGAACCTAAATCTTAGCAACTCATATTAGCAGTTAATTTTGAAGTATTGTCAACAATAGTAATTAAAAATATGATATGGGCAATTTGTGATTATGCGGTAAAGTGTTAACTCAATAAATTGGATTACTCCAACTCTGCATATTCCAAAGAAAGGACTGGCTCTTAACCTGCTCCTGAAAGTCAACCTCTCAGCCATTGGAATACAGTCATTGAAATAGGCGTGTTTTGTATGCCAGAAACATTGGGCCATCTCTATCAACTTGACCAAATAGTTTATGCTAACAGGGTGACTTACAGTGAGCAATCATTTTTGTATGCTTAAGGTGCTGGGTCACGCTGCTCGAGTTTGACCTATGAGAGGCTAGAAACTAAGTAGCCAAATGTTGGGAGCTGGCCATGGAGGCCCACTGAGCATTAGGGATCAGGAAGGGCCGTTGACCCCGAGACCACTAGGATGCGTTTGGGAGCTATTGACCCCATTTCCTCCCCCTTTCTACTCAGCACTTACCAGATTAAGCTCCTGTGAGTACAAAACATAGAAACTCTGAGATTGGGAAGAACACAAGCTAACTTTAGAAGCTCATTGCTCCCATTCGTCCACAAACTGCAGTTTTGGCTTTCACGCAACTTATAATTCAAACTCATGTCACGTCTAAGAGCCTTAGTATTGGTCACAGCTTCTGGGTCATGATCTTAGGATTTATTGAAGGTGTAAATTGTAGAATATAGTTTTAGAAGACAGACATTTTGTTGAAAGAATGTGGCTGAGTTACTTGCAGGTAGCCCTCTGTGAACTTTGGACTGGACCACATTCCAAACATTCTGGGATGGGCCACTTTCATTTGTAAAGTAAATACTTAAGCTTCTATAGAATTGTCTAGCTTGGCATAAATCAATCAGTTTAGGATGAAAAAGGTTTATAGAATATGTCAGTCACAGATTAGGTTATCCTTTGTTATGGGATTTTAAGATTATCATATGAAAAGGGTTTAAAGGCAATCAGTGATTAAGTTTTCATGGATTAAGGTTTCTGGTGGGTGGGGGATGCCCCTCCCACATCTGACTTTGTGTATAAAAGACCTGTTGTAATTCCCAATAACACACATTGCTTCTTCACTAGACCGGAGTCCAGTCTCTTTCTTTCTCTCTCTCTCTCTCTCCCTTTCTCTCTTTCTTTTTCCTCCCAATCGCTGACACCATCTCCACCTTTGGGGTACCCTGAACCCGGCTGGAGCTGGTCTCCAGCAGCTAATGTCGGTCATGCAGGTGCTGCACGCATGTAAGAAAGGCTCCTGATAAATACCCTTGCCATCAAGGTTTGGGTGAGCTTTCCTAGATGGCAGTACTTTGCACATGTTGTTGCCTATCACTGCTAAGAGAATGAAGCTTATCCTAATGGCATTTCACTGAGACGGTATAATTAGAAACTTTCACATGGTTTCTTTTGGACTTCATCCTACTCATCTTTTGTCTTTGCTGATTTTAATCTGTATTATTTCACTGTAATCAAAAGTAGTCATGAGTTTAACAACTTTCTTGAATTTTGTGAGTCCTTCTAGTGAATTACGTATCCTGAGAGTGATTTTAGAGATCCCTTCTACACAGTGACAAAAATCTTACATTTTAGTGTATTCTGAGATTGTTTTTAATTATCAAATCTTTTTGTAAAATTAAAAATCAGAATAGAAGAAACTATATTATCAGAATTGTATAAAAGTCTATACAATGTTTCTTGTTATTATTTTAATTTGTGTTATTTCATAATTATTTGCAGCCACAACATTGGGAATAGGAACCAAAGAATAAATTTATGCTATAATTAGTTGAATATATAAATATCCTTCAAAATGTACAAGTTAGACAAAATTTTGCAGTGCAATACTTAATAATTTAAATAATTGCATATTTGGATAAAATCATTAATTAGTGTAATTTTCCCTTTAAACAGAGGTTTGATTGAATTTGTACATTATGGAAAAAGGGTCTGAGAAAATTAATTATCATCCCTGAAAATTAATATTCTCCTTTATATTTTCTTTCTTTTCTTATTTTTCTAATGTCATACAGTTATTTCTCAATTTATAGCAAGATTTTAAAGAACACTATTCATTGAAATTCAATGAAAATAATAAAAAGATAAAAATGTAATTTATTAAAAAGCTCTTATTGATAACAATACTCATTTTAGAGAAGAAAAATTTCTTTAAAAGCTACAAATTTAAATATTAAATGACAAACTAAAATATTAAATAATCGTATGAAGCAATGAATATGAAAAAATCATAATGTTTTGTCTGAATTCAATATTTTTATATGCTTTAGTTTACTAATTTTGTCAATTTTAAGCTTCTCAGAGAAATGTTAATAACAGTGACAAAACAATATATTTAAAATAGAGTGCATATTAAAATGTGTGCAGTTTTTTTCAGAACATTTCTTTAGGTTGCATTTACATGGAGTGAAATTATTTTTCTTATATATGGGAAACAAAATAAACTTTCTCTTTCATTAACTCATCTATGATATTTATATATACAGTAATATATAATATCTAATTGTTGGATTAGATCATAATTTGATGAAAAAATATTTAATCAATTTAGTTACAATTCTAATGGTGAAGTTAGAACTAAAATTATAATCTCTTCATGAACATACCATAGCTCATTGAGGCATTAAAATTATGGCCCAGCAATAGTGGAAAATTCTTCCTGAGCATCTCAGTCTTTTATTTGACAACTAGCTACATAAAATAATAATATTTTAGCATAGGGATTATATATCTTTACAAGTAAAAATTTGACAGCAGAAACACAAAGGATGAAACTGAATACTATTTTACTGTTTTAAAATATATTGATATTAAGTGACAATGCATACTAGTATCTCTTAAAAAATCATGGTATGTTCAGTATGTATATTTAAATTCTGGTAAAACATGATATTGAGACACACCAAAAATCAAATTTAAAAAAGAAACTGAAACAGAAAACTGAGAAATATTTGATTCTCCAAAAGAATTCAGGAAAGGAGGAAAAAAGGAAGAAACAGAAGAGTGGCAAATCAAAAAGCAAGAAGGGCAATCATTAATAAGTTAAAAAACAGCAGGTGCTGGTGCCGCTGTGGAGAAAAGATACTGCTTCTACGCTGTTGGTGGGAAGGTAATCTAGTTCAACCTTGGGGAAAGCGGTGAGGCGATTTCTCAAAAAATTAAAAATTGAGCCTTTTCACCATCCGGCAATCCCTCTTTTAGGGATATACCTGAAGGCACATAAATCAGTCTACAAAAAAGACAGCTGCACACGCATGTTTAGTGCAGCACTCTTCATATTAGGGGCTCGCAGTAGGATATGCAAAACATGGAACCAACCCAAATGTCCATCAAACATACAATGAATAAAGAAAATGTGATACATATACAAAAGGGAATATTATGCAGCCATAAAGAAGAACAATATACAAAATGGAATATTATGCAGCCCATAAAGAAGAACAAAATTATGGCCTTAACAGTAACGTGGATGCAGCCAGAGTCCACCATACTAAGTGAACTATCACAGAAAAAACAAACAACTAAATACTGCGTGTTCTCACTCATAAGCAGGTCCTGATCACTTGCCACACAAGGATGGGACCAACAAGGATGCCAGCCACTGCTAGGAGAGGGAGGGAGGTAGAAGGAAGGGAGCTGCATCGCATCATCCTGAGTATCTAACCCAATACAGGGGGAAAGAGGGCCTGCTGGAAGCCCAAATCTCACTTGCATGCAACCTACTTATGTAGCAAATCCTCACTTGTACCCTTCAACTCTAAAATTAAGAAAATAGCCGGGCTCGGTGGCTCAGCCTGTAATCCCGCGCCTTTGGGAGGCTGAGGTGAGTGGATTGCCTGAGCCCGCGGGTTCGAGACCCGCCTGGGCAGCGAGACCTCATCTCTACAATAAATCAAAAAATCAGCCGGGCATGGTAGCGCGCCTGTAATTCCGGCTACTCGGAAGGTGGAGGCGGAAGGACCGCCGGAGCCCAGCAGGTCGAGGCTGCGGTGGCCGGGAGCGGTCACTGCACGCCAGTCTGGGCGATAGAGTGAGACTCCAACTCAAAAAAAATAAAAAATAAAAATAATATAGTCTGGTATCTCTAAAAAATTATTTTAATGACCCTGTTCAGTCCACTCTATTTTCTCACGAATGGAAATCATACTCCAGCAAGAGAAAATAGACAATAAAAGATAAATAAATAAAATATGTAATATGTTAGATTGAAATTTGTGCTAGGAAAAAAAAAAATAAAACGTGGAAAAGGGATAGAAATTGTGTGATGGTAGGTTGAAATTGCAGTTGAAGTGGCCAGGGAAGAACACACTGAGAAGCTGACACTTAAGTCAAGGCCTGAAGGCTATCAATGGAAAGAAAAAATAAAATAAAATAAAACATAAATAGTAAGATGAAACATAAACAGAAATTGTTAGATTTGAGTTTTAGAAAGACTAAACTATCTGCTGTTTGTAAGAAATAATCATGAAATATAAAGATGCAGATAGATTAAAGTCAAAGTATGGAAAATATAGGTCAGGCAAATACACGGAACAAAAGAAAACTGGCTTGTCTACATTAGTGTTGGATAGAATAGATTTTAGGCAATAATTATTACAATAAATAAAAAAGACATTCTATTACAATAATAAAGTCAACTGATATGGAAGTCATAAAGAATTATAAGTTGGTGTGCATGCAATAACACCACATGAGATAAATGCAGACAGACCAGACTTGAAGGGAGAAATTTTAAAAGTTCACAGTCATAGTTGAAGATTTGTCGCACCACTCTTTCTGTAATTATTTTTTCACTTAAAAACAACGCTATTGAAACAGAATACTTGAAGAATGCTATAAACCAATTTAGCATAATTGGCATAGATTTCCCAATTGTACAGTACACATGTCTTTGAAAGGCACACACTTTCCCCACTTCCTAAGATAGATTATACAGGGGGTAATAAAATATGTAATAATCCATTCCAATTTACTGAAAGATTAAGAACTATTTTCTCTGAAGACAATAGAATAGGATGTTAATAATTTGGAAAATCCTCAAATATGCAGAAACTACATAAACTTTGAAATAATATTTCAAGGTAAATTATTTAGAAAGACAGCATATTAAAGTTTTCATAATAAGTTTTGCTTAGGTAAGACAATGTATAGAGAAATGTGTACCATTAAATTTCATATTAAACTTTTTCTAGCAAGATGACGGCGTAGCCATTCATACGGCATGAGCCTCTGTGAGTGTGAGGGACGATATGGATGACTCTTCGTGTTTCTGTGTGGAAGTGGGAGTGTGAGGCTGGCAAGTGGCCAGGGCCCTCCTGATGAGCCGCTGGTGCCACAGCTGCTCTGCTGGAACCCTAGCACTTCCTGGAGCACAGACACAGCCCCAGTCTCGAAAATCAGCAGAGTTTTTCCTGGAAAGAACTGCTGGAAGGATTTCTGACCCCAGCACCCCAGTACTGGGCTGACCACTGGCAGGGAAGGCCACACAGGAAGTGTAGCAAGGCAGCCTGAAGCAGAGTCCCGGGGAAATCATGGGAGGAGCCACCCCAAGCCTGGACTGGGCTCCAGAACCTAACCTCTGGGACCCCGAGATCCAGAGACTGTGGTCACTGCTGGAGAGGGAGCTCTTGACTCCACTGGTGACAGGGACAGAAACTGGCAGAAAAACTGATCATACTCTTTAATGCCTGGCCAGAGAAGGGCACCAGGGCAGCCTCTGTGGAACAGCAGAACTGCGTCTTGAGACCAGGCACTACCTCGGTGGCATTGGGCTGCTCTTTGCAACCTCCGAGAACGTTGCCCCCAGTGCACAAGTCCTGGCAGGTAATGGTAAATGTAGAACATGAGATGATCCACCCTTCACCCACCCTGAGCCAGCTGCTGGGCAATAGATGCAGACAGCAGAACTGCCCAAGAAGGAAGCTGGTGAGTGCCTGACTTACTCCCCCTACCCCTAGCAGTAAGTGAAAGAGATTGAGGGGGCCAGGCAGAGACAGGAGGCCTCATTCCTCTGCAATAAACGGATTGCCCTAGAAGCTGTGACAAAACTGGGAGAAGGAAGGAAGGGGATGAGATCCCGAGAGATGCTGGGTCAAGTTATTGCAGCCCCCTTCCCTCTCAAGGGCTTGTGACAGCTACCAATTGCAGGCAGCAGTGGGTAAAGAGTCTAACATCTTAATTTCCAACAGCAAATAGGGGACCTGCAGTAACAGCCCTGCAGTTGCAGAACCTGTCACAAGAGGGCGCCCCACACAAAGGGACATACTAAAGCTGAGCCTTCTTTATCAATCATTTTTTTGGTGGGGGTATTCGTTTGTTTTTTTGATTATCTTATTTGGTTGCTTTGTTTGTTTTCTCTTTTCTTCCTTTTTATCTTTCTCTTTCTTTGTTCTTTCTGTTTTTAACTTGTTTTTCTTTCTTTTTTCTTTTTTCCCCCTCCTTTTCCCTCTCTCTTCCTTCTTTTTTTTTCTTTCTTTTCCCTCTTATACCCTGCCTTGGACCCAGGAACTATGCAAGCATACCCACTGTACGGTCGTATTGTGCAGAGAAAAAGAAAGAGTCCCAGCTGGCCCACTCCCAGATAACAAACATCATGACCTGCCAGTAGGTTCCGAGTCCTTGCAGCACACCCCCCCTCTAGTAAGTACTCAAAATTGTTAAGAGACAGCACAATGCCTCACCCTCAGCCCTGCTTCATAATTGAACAAGCCCAGAGACCTGGCTCGAAGAAAGACAAAAGGTAGAGTAAATATCAGAAGTGACTTTAGCAGATTCCACTGAGCAATGGAATTAAAGAGAAAGATAGGAGAACTGCTACAAATGAAGAAAATCCATTGAAAAATTGCCAGTAACTATCAGAGTCCCAGCAAAGATTCAGTGCTACATAGAACAGCTACTGGGACACAACAATAGCTCTCTCCAAAAATGACAGTACCCAGAAGACTAACAGAGATGAGAGAATTGTTGAATGTAATGAATAAAAATCAAGAAATGCAAGGGATAAACCTAAATGAAATTACAATGAAGCTAAACAGACTCAAGAAAACATACTTAGAAATAAAGAACTCCATCCAAGAAATAAACTGATAAGCATGGGAAGTACAGAATTGGCCAAATAGGAAAGAATCTCAGAGCTGGAAGACCAAAATATGATATTAACTCAATGTATCAAAAATAGAAAAAAAAGTAAAAAGAAAGAGACGACTCTCCAAGAGATGTGCAATTTTATCAAGAAACCAAACCTACATCTGACTGGAATACCTGAATTAGAAAAAGAAATGGGAAACACCTTGGAACAAATATCCCATGAGGTCACTTTTAAAAACTTATCTATCCAGAGAGATGATTATACAAACACAAGAGATCCAGAGAACCTCTTCAAGACATTTTATGAGAAGACCAACCCCCTAGACACACAATAATTTGCCTATACAACATAGGTATAAAAGAAAATATCCTAAAGGTAGCAAAGGAAAAAGTCAGTCCTACCTACTGGGGAAGAACAATCAGAATTGCTGCAGACTTATCTATAGCAACACTACAGGCCAAAATAAACTGGATCCCAATCTTTAATGTTCTCAAAGATAAACAATTTCAACCAAGAATTTCCCTACAGCCAGGCTAAGCGTCATCAGTGAGGGAGAATTAAAATTCTTCACAGATATTGAATCCTTAAGAGAATATGCTGCTTTGAGACCAATTCTACAGGAGACACTTAAAAGGTGCTGTGCACAGAAGGAAAAGGAAACAAAAGAAAGACCATGTACTTCACAAGATCACAAACTACAGAAGCACAAACAAATACAGAACAGAAGTGTTCACATAGCATACCTACAAAAATGAGAACACACATATATATGAATACAAACATTAAACAAAAATGAAACAGTCATATAAGAGCATTATGTCAAGGACAAACTCACATTTCAAAACACAACCTGAACATGAATGGTCTAAATGCACCACTGAAAATACATAGAATGGCAAACTGGATAAAAACACATGACCCAATAATTTGCTGCCTCCAGAAAACTCATCTTACTACAAAGGAAGTCCACAGACTCAAAGTTAAAGGATGAAGAACAAATTTTCAGGCAAACAGATCACAAAAGAAGGCTAGAGTCATGATCTTAATATCAGACAGAACAACATTTAAGCTATCAAAAATTTAAAATGATATGAAAGGGCACTACATAATGGTAAAAGGTTCAATCCACCAACAAGAAATATTTATTCTAAACATATATGCACCCAAAAAAGGAGCACCAGCTTTTATAAAGCAGCTACTAAATAAACTAAAAAAAGATATTGACTCTAACACTATCATAGTTGGGAACTTAAATACCCAAGTAACCACCCTAGATAGATCATTGAGGCAAAACAATCAACAAAGAGATGTGGAACCTCAACTTGATGCTTGACCAAAGGGACTTAGTAGATACCTACAGAACACTTCACACAATAACCACAAAATATGCATTTTACTCATCACCACATGGAACATACTCAAAGATCAAACACATCCTCAGCTATAAATCAAGCATAAACAAATTTCACAAAATTGAAATACTGCCATGTACCTTCTCAGATCACAGTAAAATAAACATAAATATCACCACCAACAAAATTCTCCCCAAACCCACAATGACATGGACACTAAGCAACACAATGCTGAGCAACTTCTGAGTCAACACAGAAATCAGAACAGATATTAAAAGATTAGTGGAAACAAATGAAATGAAGAAATATCTTACCAAAACCTCTGGATGCCATGAAAAGAGTGCTAAGAAAGGAATTTATATCTCTATGAACATACACCAAGAAAATAGAAAGAGAACAAGTTGACAGCCTTACAAACCACCTAAATGAGCTGGAAAGGCAAGACCACCAAAACCTTAACTTCTGCAGAAGAAAACAGATCACCAAAGTAAAAGCTCAAATACGAGACACAGAAGATAAAAATACCAGGGGGAAAAAAAAGCTGGGTTTTTTAAAGAATAAGCAAGATTGATGGGCTCCTAACCAGAATGACCAAGAAAAAGAAAGAATAAGCCCAAATAAGCTCTATCATAAATGCAAAAGACCAGGTCACAACTAACTCCAAAGAAATACAAAGATTATTAGAGATTACTATGCACACCTATATGGAAACAAACTTGATAACCTAAATGAAATGGAGGACTTTCTAACATCACACAACCTCCCAAGGTTGAAACAAGAAGAAATTTAGATACTAAATAGATCAATAACAACCAGGATATTAACTCTGTCTAAGAAAACTACCTACAAAAAAAAAAAAAAAAGTCCTAGACAAGACAGATTTCTAGTGGAATGCTACAAAACATGCAAGGAGGAGCTAACACTAATCCTTTTGAAAGTATTCCAGGCAATCAAGAAAGACAGAACTCTCCTCAAATCATTTTATGAAGCTAACATCACATTGATACCCAAACTGGGTAAAGATCCAACAAAGAAAGAGAACCACAGGCCAAAATTCTCAACCAGATTCTTGTAAATAGAATCCAACAATACATCTCACAAATCATCCACCATAACCAAGTAAGCTTCATCCCCAGGATTCAGGGCTGATTCAACATCCTCAAGATGATAAATATAATTAAATACATCAGCAGATGTAAAAACAAGAACCACATGATTATATCATTAGATGCAGAAAATGCTTTTGATAAAATCCAGCATTGCCTCTTGATAAAAACCTTCGAACACCTAGGCATAGACGGAACATGCCTCAAAATAGTAAGAGCCACCTATGATAAACTCAAAGTCAACATATTGCTAAACAGAAATTGGAAGCATTTCCCTTGAAAACCAAAACAAAACAAGGCTGTCCACTCTCACCTCTCCTATTCAAGATAGGTTGGAAGTCCTAGCTAGAGCAATCGGACAAGAGAGGGAAGAAGTCAGGGGTATCCAAATAGGTAAAGAGGAAGTTAAATTATCCCCCTTGGCTGACAATATGATCCTATATCTTGAAAATCCAAGAGAATCTGTCAAAAACCTCCTTTCACTAATAAAGGACTTTGGCAATGCCTCAGAGTACAAAATAAACATGCAAAAGACAGTCGCATTCTTATGCACCAACAATACACAGGCAGAGAACCAAATAAAAAGCACAATCCCATTCAAAATAGCCACAAAAAAATGAACTATGCTGGCATCTTCCTAACCAGAGAAGTGCAAGATATTTTCAATGAAAATTATAAAGCATGGCTCAAAGAAGTCAAAGATGACACAAACAAATGGGAAAAATGTTCCATGCTCATGGAATAGAAGAATCAACATTGTTAAGATGTTCATCCTACTTAAGGCAATCTACAGATTCAACGCTGCACTCATTAATTTACCAACATCATTCTTCTCAGACCTGCAAAAAACAATACAGAAATTCATGTGGAAACATAAATGACCACAAATAGTCAAAACAATCCTTAGCAAAAGAAACAAAGCAGGAGGTATGACACTTCCAGGTAACCAATTCCTGATCAAAACTCCAAAAGTGCATGATATAAGGTATAAGACAGACAAGTAAGATCTCATCAAATTGAAAAGCTTCTGCAAAGCAAAAAAAAAAAAAAAAAAAATTTTCAAGAGAGTGAGTAGACAGTCCATAGACTGGGAAAAAATATTTGCCAACTATATCTGACAAAGGCTAACATTCTGGATCTATAAGGAACTCAAATATGTTGAAAGGAAAACAAAAACAAAAACAAAAACAAACAAACAACCCCCCCCAAAAAAAGCCCCATTAAAAAGTGGGCAAAAGACATGAATAGATACTTCTCAAAAGAAGACATACAAGCAACCAACAGACACATGAAAAAATGCTCAGCCTCACTAATCATCAGATAAATGCAAATTAAAATCATATTGAGATGCCAGCTAACTCCAGTTAAAATGGCCATCATTAATAAAACAAAAACAACAGATGCTGGCAAGGATGCAGAGGAAAGGGAATGCTTTTATACTGTTAGTGGGAATGCAAACTAGTTCAGACCCTAGGGAAAACAGTGTGGCAACTCCTAAAAGAACTAGAAATTGACCTTCCATAGGACCCAGCCATCCTCCTTCTAGGAATATACTTGGAGGAACTCAAACCACTCTACAAAGAAGATACCTGCACACACATGTTTATTGCACCACTATTTACAATAGTAAAAACATGGAATCAACCATGCTGTCCATCATAACTGGACCGGATTTCAAGAAGTGGTACTTACACACAATGGAATATTACATAGCCATGGAGAACAAAATTATGAACTTTGCTGCAACTTGAACATTATATAGAGTCTATAATACTCAGTGATAATCACAGAAACAAAGAATTGAGTATCACATGTTCTCACTCATAAGTGGACCCTGAAATGTACCATAATACTATAAGAAAGGAACTGGCAGTAGCCAGAAACTGCCAGGGGAGGGAGGGCCTGGGCATATAACATTAATGAGGGTGCCTGATCTCAAACCAGGCGAAGTGGGGACCAAAGGGAGGCCCAAACTTTACCTGTACCATGGCTGCTTGCATACCTAATCCTGAATTGTACCCCACATCTTTAAAATTTAAAAAGATCATATTTTTAAAAAAGATTTAAACTCAATCATTCAAGGCGGGGCTCGGTGGCTCAGTCTGTAATCCCACGCTTTGGGAGGCTGAGGTGAGTGCATTGCCTGAGTCCGCGGGTTCGAGACCCGCCTGGCAGGGAGACCGCATCTCTACAATAAATCAAAAAATCAGCCGGGCGTGGTAGCGCATGCCTATAATTCCAGCTACTCGGAAGGCTGAGGCGGAAGGATCGCCGGAGCCCAGCAGGTGGAGGCTGCGGTGGCCGGGAGCGGCCACTGCACTCCAGTCTGGGCGACAGAGTGAGACTCCAACTCAAAACAAAATAAAATAAAATAAAATAAATAAATAAAATCAATCATTCAAATTTCAAGTTTTTAAAAGCTGGAGCATGAAGCAAATTAAGACAAAGTAAGTAGAAGAAAAATAATAATAAAGATAAAAATAGATAATAAACTAGAATAAAAAGTAGGAATAAAATTAATAAAGAATAAAGTAAGTTATTTGAAAAGATCAACAAAATTTGTTAGCTCCTATCAAGACTCTTTATATTGGAAAGATTTAAAACTACATTTTAGAAATACATCTATCATAGTATCAAAAATGTAAACTTTTGAGTGACACATTTTTAGAAAGATATAAAGGTCTCCTCATCGAAAAGGATCTTAAAAAGAAATAAATTGAAGCACATTCAAGTAAATTAATACACCATACTATGGATTTTCTATCACTTATAGTCATTACTTATAGCACTTCTACAATATTATAATGAGGTAATTGCAGAAGGATAAATAAACAAATAAATCAGTGGAACAGAATAGAAAGCCTAGAAAAAGAAACATGCACACATAACAAATATACACACACACACACAAAAATTGTTTTGCCAGTGGTGCTAAGCAAGTGAAAGTCTTCAAAAAAGTGATTCTGGATTACATGTAATAGATTATTAAAGCTAATCCTTCCTGTTTAGCTGAAATTTTGTACACTTTGATGACCATCTTTTCTTTGTCCATCCTTGCCATTCCCGGCTCAGCCTCTGGTAGTCATCATTCTACTCTCCATTTCTATTAATTCATTTTTTTTCAAATTCCACATATAAGAAACATTATGGTTATTTCTTTGTGTGTGAGCTTGGCTTATTTCACTAAACACAATATCCTCCATAAGGTTCTAGTGCATTATATATTTTAGAATTGTTGAGAGATTAGATTTTGAATGTTCTCACCAAAAAAGTATGTTAGGTAATGGATATATTAATTTGCTTGATTTAGTCATTCTACAAAGTAAGCATATATAAAAATATTATGTCTTACCCCCATAAATATATGCAATTATTGTTTGTCAATTAAAATAAAATTTGTTAAAGTGATGCTGAAACAACTGGATAAACTTAAATAAATGATTTTTAAAAGAACTTATACAACATGCAAATTAATTCAATGTGACTAACTGATCTAAATGTAAGAAAAACACTATCATAAATCTTTTTTTAAAAAATGGAAACAAGGTCATCTCTTTTAAAATTGAATTGTACAAAGATTTAGCTGGAAGAATACAAAGGATTCTAAAGATACTCTTATGAATATGAAAAGGCCAGAAACAGACTAGAGGACTATATTCACAATTTAAATCAGTTAAATGGCTTTTATCCAATGTATGTAAAAACTTCTACAACTCAAAAATAAAAATGCAAACTACCCAGTCAAAATAAAATCACCAAAATGCTTGCACAAACACTTCAGGAAAAATAAAAAAGAAAGATAAGTGAACACTATTTCTCTCAAGGAATTGCAAATTAAAGCAACAATGAGATACCAAACCACACCCACTAGAATATTTAAAATGTAAATGACCGGCCAGAGAAAATATTAACTAAGATGTAGAGCAACTAAAGCTCTCAGACTTTGCTGGTGACTACAAAAAGTGATAAGACCACTTTAGAAAACTATTTAACAGTTTCTTTGTAAAAGTTAATATATATCAATTCTCTGACCCCAGATTTCTTCTCCTAGTCATGTACTGAAGAGCTATAATATGTGTCCACAACAATACTTCTGCAAGCAGTTTTAATCATAATAGCCAAAACCTGAAAGAACTGATCAATAAGACAATGTTAAATAAACTGTGAAATACTCATACAAATGGGAAAAAACTAAGCAAAAAAGAAAGAAAAATTGTGCAGTCAACAAAACAAGACATGGAGAAAAAGAAGTCACATATAAAAGAACATAAAATATATTATCACTTGTTATGAAGTTAAAGACATGCTAAATGTTAATAAAAATCAAGTCATTTTAATGTATGCTATGGAAATCGACTGGAAAAAGAGATGAGGGAACTTTGTAAAGTCATGAAAATGTTCCATATCTTGATTAAGACATATGTTCATTACATGAAAAACTTTCTGTCTAAACTCATTAAATTATGCAATTATGACCCATAAATTTCACTACATTTTAATTTTACTTCAATTTAAAAAATGAGTATCATCTGAATTTTCATTACTTTAAGCAAGCAAACTCATTTAGTTCCCTCTTCAATATTCCTTTTTCTTTGTTCTTCTAAAACATCATTTTTGTGTCGTTTTTTGACTTACAACAGTGATATTTGAATAATTAGAAGATACTGTATTAAACCTATTGCAATTTTCTTTTTTTACAGTGATTTTTAAAATTGCTTAATTATTGTTTTATTTATAATTGACATGATGGTTATAGATATTTACAGGGCATATTGTGAGGTGTTAATATGTGTATGCATTGTATAATGATCAAATCAAGGTAATTACTATAGCCATCTTTAAATACTTACCATTTCTTTATGGTGATACCATCTTCTTTTCTAGCTGTCTTGGAATATTCAGTGCATTGTTACTTGCTATAGCCAACTTAGCGTATAATTATTAAGAGTAATTATTAATTTGTCTAATTGTTAACTTTGTACCCATTGGCCAGCCTCTCTGGCACCCACTTCCCAGCTTTTAGTAGCCACTATTCTACTGTCTACTTCTATGAAATTATCTTTTATTGATTCCACGTATGAATGAGATCATGTAATATTTGCCTTTCTGTGTCTGGCTTATTTCACTTAACATGATGTCCTCCATATTCATCTATGTTGCCACAATGCCCATATACAGATGAATAGATCAAGAAAATCATACACACACACACACACACACACACACACACACACAAACACACACCACATGCTGGAATACTATTCAGCCATAAAATAAAATGAAATCCTGTCATTTGTGACAACCAATGACTTTTTAATTGGTGGGTTATATAATTTTGGAAGATAAGATGCTAGGTCAGTTGTCAGTTTACTGAGAAAAAGTTCTCTTACTCTTAACAGACATATAGTTTAATTATTTTAATTGTCATGTCTGTAGGAAGTAGATCATGTTTATGGTCATTCATGGTGCAAGATTTAAGAAAACCTATTAAGGAAGGGCTTGGTGGCTCAGCCTGTGATCCCGCACCTTGGGAGGCCTAAGTGAGTGGATTGCCTGAGCCCGCGGGTTCGAGACCCGCCTGGGCAACTTGGTGAGCGCTCATCTCTACAATAAATCAAAAATTAGCCGGACGTGGTAGCGCGCACCTGTAGTTCCAGCTACTTGGAAGGCCAAGGCGGAAGGATCGCCGGAGGCCAGCAGGTCGAGGCTCTGATGGCCGGGAGCGGCCACTGCACTCCAGTCTGGGAGACCGAGTGAGACTCCAACTCAAAAAAGAAAAGAAAAGAAAAGAAAACCTATTAAGAATGACAAATTAGAAAGATGAAAAAACGTAGTCCTCTCTGATGCCATTGATTCCATCTATAAACCTTCTCTGGGGCCACTCTATGGATAACATTTTAGTGGGGAAATAAAAGTTTCATATCATTCAAGCTACTTTAACTTGTCTCCTTTATAACTTGAAGTCAAAAGTTTCCTTACTAAAATACCTATTCAGAGTTTTTTCTTGGTAGCTTAGAAATCAATAGAACTAAAATTAAAATAAAAGAACTGTTTATTCTTTTATTTTGTTTGGTAAATGTTTGCCACAGAAGACAATGAAGAACAAAATTATATCAGCAAAAAATTGTAAATTGAAAAAGAAATATATAGGTTAATCTAGTAGCTAATATAATTCAGTTGGCATAAACTCGAAAAACTTGATTAATAACCTATGGCAAAACTTATGATTTGTTTGTTCCTGTATGCACCGGTATAAAAATTATGGTAACATGTTGCAGTGTATTTATCAATAATTTAAAATACAAAAGAAGAAAAAATCTTCAAAGTGCCACAACTCTTAATAAAATGCACATATAGCATCTTTATTAATCTTTATGCAATATTAGCTTATTACATATATTCTGAGTAAGCTAATGTGTATCCCAAGTAATGTATTATTAACTAATACTAAGTTTATTGTTATATTTTATTTTAAACATTAATGATTAACAAATGAACAATTATTACTTGACACTGCCCCCTAATAACTTAACTTGACAGGATAACTTTCATATCACAAAATACATACCCAAAGTCTAAGAATGTATTACAATAAATTTTATTAAGTGATTCTTTGTGGTGTACTAATTTAGTCAGTTTGTAAAAAGCCAGCTTTTCAGAAAGAACTCCCTTCTGAGACCAAAACTTTTCTGTCTTCAGAAGAGGACTGATTGGAAACTCACAAAGCATGCACAGTAAAGATTATACAATGAGTACAGAGTAGACAGTTTAATTTCTTTTAGTCAATTTCAATTTTTTTTTCTCATGCAAAGGTACCTAAGGTATCAACATATTTAAACACTACAGAGAACCATTTTCACTTGTTTAAGATACTAATATGATTTACATTAATTTTGTATTTTATAAAATCCTGAGATATTTATTTAAGGGTTAAACTTTCTACAGTGTTTTTGTAAACTTCTAAAAAGTGCCTTCAAAAATCCTAAGATGTATCATTTGGAAAAATTGCAAGAAAAGAGAAGATTTGAATTGAATATATTTTATTTAGAGCTGGCACATATTTTCTAGTAAGTAAAAGACACTGAATGTTAAGTTACGAATACATTATTACTAGGACTGGACAAATTAATTTAGCCATTGACTTCTGAAAATAAACTCCGTACTGAGGTCTATAAATGTTCAATCAATTTTCTTTTCATTACCTTTTCTTTCATTTACATACACCCTTTACATACATCCTTGAATGTATGTGTACAGAACAACTCTCAAAAAATATTTAAAAAAGAAAAACACCCCAGAAGAATTTTCTTTATTAAACTTTATAAAAGCTTTATAAGCGTTTGCAGTTCTTCTTTTCCAAACTGTTTTGTTTTTTTTTTTAAATTCTTTTTGATATAGACTCAGTTGAACAGGTTGTTTAGTTTTGGTGTCCTGAAGTTTTAAATTTCCTATATGAATGTATTTCTACGATTCTCCATAAGTAATTTTTCAACAGTAAAATTTTGTTAAAAACTGATAGTTTATTTCTGTATTTCCTTAAAAAAGAGAGAAAAGAAAAAAACAGAAAATAAATATAAATTTCCATATACTAGATCACATATACCATCTTTTGTTCTCAAATCTACCTTATATTTAACATGAAAGCTTTAAAATGCATTGGCTAGGTCAATGTTTGTGGATTTCATATGTTAAGAGACAATCTCTGACAGTATACATTACCCAAATATTATTCATAGTAACAGCAGTAGTACTGATTTACTCTAAATTATGGCATTTGATGAATAACTGAAGGCACATATTTTAACCATAATATTAGAATTGTACGACTAAACCCAACATCATGTTGAGAAAACTTACATTTTCAATCTGACTTAAAATTGAGGGTTTATTATGTATTACCTTAGAGATTTACTTTACATGTAGGGTGAGCCCTAAGTCTTGATGGTACTCTTTGTGATTATTATAAAGGAATAAAGGACCTAGAATGCAAGACTTGACCAATGCATTCCAGAAATAAAAAGTACCTCCATACAGAATGCCACCTATAATATTCAATAAGAATGTTTGCATGTTAGCAAAAATAATGGATTTGCTTCATTTAGATGTTCAAAAAATCAGTTTATTTACAACTTTCTCAGAGTGCAATATGTCTCTAAATTTAAGGAGAATGAGTATGGACACTTGTAGAGGAAATACAAACTTTACAAAAAAATAACACTGTGGTTATGAAGGATAAGCTTTGATAGTTCCATATGACCTACATTCAAGTCAGTGTTTGTGTTTCATGGGTGCTTTTACCATAGTGCTTGATGAAAGAATGAACGCTATTTAACACCTAACAGTGGCTCTCTCACATTTGAACTATGTTGGTTACATGACAGAAACACTGAAGTGCTATAGAAATAAATAGGTTGGGTACTGTGACTCAAACCTGTAATATATCATTTTGAAATGCCAAGGGCAGGAGAGTTGCTTGAGCTAAAGAGTTCAAGACCAGCCTAGGCAACATTGTTAAAATTATATTTTCTGGTCATAAAAAATATGTTTTTAAAAGAAATCAAATCAGAAGATGATAAAATGGAAAGTATTCCTACAACTCCAGCCTCAAGGGCAACGAGGACAAAGACTTTGGTTATTACTCTCTCACTTTTTATTTGTGTGTGTATAAATTAACACAGAGTATGACAATGATAGTAATGTATTTTGCTTCTTCATAGAATTATTTTCAAGTGGATATTATAGTGCAATGATTCTTTTTAAATTTATACATTTTCTTGTTAGTAGACCTTTTTTTTTTTTTTTTTGAGTTGGAGTCTCACTCTGTCTCCCAGACTGGAGTGCAGAGGCCGCTCCCGGCCACCGCAGCCTCGACCTGCTGGGCTCCAGCGATCCTTCCGCCTCATCCTTCCCAGTAGCCGGAATTACAGGCATGTGCTACCACGCCCGGCTGATTTTTTTGATTTATTGTAGAGATGAGGTCTTGCTGCCCAGGTGGGTCTCGAACCCGCGGGCTCAGGTAATCCACTCACCTTAGCCTCTCAAAGGCGCGGGATTACAGGCTGAGCCACCGAGCCCGGCTGTTAATAGACCTTTGTGTTATTTCAATATGTGCCATAAAATCCAGTGCTACACTCCTTACTTGTGTAAATATATTCTGAGCATTTATCAGAATGTTTGTAGGTTAATTTCTTTTTTTTTATTTTTGTAGGTTAATTTCTAAGGTTCTTTACTAAACATCGCTCATATTTATGCTTAGAGAAATAATTATTATATCATAACTTTAAAATAATTAATAAGCTCTTATTGAGAGGTAGGGATAACAAAAATTGATGGTTGAGCTCTTTTTAAAGCACTTGCATTGTTGACAGTAAATTGCTAATGAATTGAGCAATTACAGTTTTAGATATCACTGTGCAGTTTATAGAGTGACTAATTTTTTAATTTGCAGAAATCCCAGTTATTATAATTCACAGAGATCCCCTAATATAGTCACAAAGCAACAAATAGTGCTTAAGACTGAGGTCAAAATGTTTGCTACTTTTTCTTATAATACTTGTATAAGTCATAGCCGGACACCTAATACTGTTTAACGTAATTTATGGGTAGATGATTTAAGTCTTGGGACAAAATATGGATCTTATAAATTTCTAGAATAATTTATACTATTTCCCCAAGACAGATGTCAAGTGTATGATGAAGTCATCTTTAACTCCTTGATCACAAGTCTAGAAATTTTGTGACTCATGAAGGTCGAAAGCCTGCTGTTCTTGTTCACATATGTATCTACTGGTACACTGCCTGTAGGACAGTAAATGCCTAATAAATATCTGCTAAAGATGGTTAAGATTACTCTAATCTTCATATGATCATGAGTGAAAAAAAAACTGATTTTTGATGTTAGATCAGCAATGTCAATATTTTCTCACAATCATTTTGATCATGTTTGTTGAGGCCAAGATTCAGTTTTCATGACTTCAATTAAAGCGCAGTTTGAATTTCCAGGAGTTTGATGGAATGCCCAGTGTGACATTTACTGAGACGTTTTCTTTCATTATCACCTAATAACAGTATTTAAAAAAATAAAAAGACTGGTAAAAAAATGGTTCAAAGCAATATAAATTAGTTTACACTCCCACCAACAGTATAGAACTGTTTCCTTTTCTCCGCATCCTCTCCAACATCTGTTGTTTTTTAAGTTATTGATGATGGCTGTCCTGACTGGAGTTAGATAGTATCTCAGTGTGGTTTTAATTTGCATTTATTTGATGATTAGTGAAGCTGAGCATGTTTTCATGTATCTGTTGGGTGCTCTTATGCCTTCTTTTGAGAAGTGTCTGTTCATATCTTTAGCCCACTTTTAATAGGGACTTTTTTTTCCTTTTGGCACTTTTGAGCTCCTTATAGATCCTGGTAGTTAAGCCTTTGCCAGTTATAAAGTCGGCAAATATTTTTTCCCATTTGGTGTGCTGTCTCCCCACTCTTGATGGTTTATTTTGCTTTGCAGAAACTTTTCAGTTTGATGAGGTACCACTCGACTGTCTTATCTCTTATGGTATGGGCATTTGGGGTTTTGTGTCCTGAGTTTTATAAGATTAGTATAGTTTGAGGTTTTATGTTTAGGTCTTTGGTCCATTTAGAGTTGCTTTTTGTGTATGAGGATAAGCCGGGGTCCTGTTTCAACCTTCTGCATATGGTCAGCTAGTTTTCCCAGCACCATTTACTGGATAGGTTCTCTTCTCCCCAGTGATTGCTGGTGGAGGTTTTGTCAAAGATGAGTTAGTTGAAAAATCGAAGTTTTCCTCCGGGAATCTCTATCCTGCTCCATTGGTCTATATGCTTGTTCTTGTACAAATACTAGGCTTTTTTTTTTTTTTTAAGATGTGGGGTACAATTCAGGGTTAGGTATACAAACATCGATTATGCAGGTACCCGTGTTGATGAGGTGTGCCCCTCCCTCCCCTGGCAGCTTCCCACTACTGCCAATTCCTTTCTTATAGTATTATGATGATTGTTCAAGTTCTGCTTATGAGTGAGAACATAAGGTACTCTGTTCTTTTTTTCTGTGATAGATCCAAAAGACTATTTAGATTATTGTAGACTTACAATAAAGTTTAAAACAATGTGATGACTCCCCAAAAAATCTAAAAATTGACCTTTCCCATGACCCAGTAATCCCCCCTTCTGGGAATATACTCAGAGGAACTCAAATCATTCAATAAAAAAGATACCTGTACACGCACGTTTATTGCAGCATTATTCACAATAACAAAAATATGAAACCAACTGTGCTACCCATATAAAATTGAATATTACACAGTAATAAAGGACAAAATTATGAACTTTGCAGTAATTTGGATGGACTTAGATTCTATCATACTCATTCATTTATCACAGAAACAAAGAACTGAGTACCACATGTTCTCACTCATAAGCAGACTCTGAACATATCACAATACTGTAAGTAAGAGATTGGCAGTAGCAAGAAACTCTCCAGGGGAGTGGGACATATAAATCAATAAGGATACCTGATCTCAAACCAGGCGAAGTAGGGACTAAAGGGAAGCCCAAACTTTACCTGCCCAGTGACCACTTGTATACCTATTTCTGAATTGTGTCCCACATCTTTAAAATTAAAAAAAGAAAGAAAAATGCAACAGCAACAAAATAAAGCAATATAAATTACTTCCACAGATGTCTGACCACCAGAATATGCCAACCACAGAAAAAGAATGTCACAAACTAGCACTAATTCTGTATCTATTGTGAAAGTTGATCATACGAATTGGGTCATTCTTGTCATATTCCACTAAAACAGAGTCAAGAAACAAAGAGGAAAAGCATGCAGGGCACAAAATGTTTCTCCAAACATGTAACTCTCTGCAAGCCTGGCTGCTGAAACCATTTGCAGTAACCTGAAAACAGTTTCATCTTATGACTGCCAAAACAATCTACAGCAATTTGCACGCTAGTTTTACCCACCAGTCACTCACCAACCAAAGTTCGTCAGCAGTTCAAAACCTTACTAGTGCCAACAAAATTTCTCACAGTGGTACAGAACATTCATCCTGTTTAAAATAAAATCTCCAACATTTCTTTGTTCTTCAGAGAGAGCACCAGAGACCCCTCTCTCCCTGGTGTGCAAACTGATATTGTCAATAAAAATTTTGTTTCATCTATCTAGCCATGCTAGTGGTTCTTTGAATGACATTTACACTACTAATTGTTGCTAACCACCTTTGTGAGACGTTAAGTAGTCAATTTAACAAGCACATATGCCTAGGTGTCAGGCTTTAGTCTGTGAACATTTCCATATTCTTTGAGCCGCAGCAATCACATTATGGGATAAATATTACTAGCATCTTTTTAAATAAAATAGATATTTACATGGAAGTGATACATTTTTCAACTCAGAGATAGTATTCTAAAAAATTAGAATTTAAATCAAATACTATATAGGTAGTATTGTTACCTGTTCTCAAACTCCTTGCTTTTCTGCTACTCTGCCCTGTCATTGAAGAAATTAATCAACTAATCTTCGAAGGCATTTTCTTTCTTTCTTTCCCTTCCTTCCTTCCTTCCTTCCTTCCGTCCTTCCTTCCTTCCTTCCTTTCTT